>NC_056748.1:930026617-930199117 GCF_019279795.1 Protopterus annectens | reverse complement strand
TTATTAATGTTTCCTGCTGTTCGACTTTCTTCTGAGCTTTCCTCTTCATCTACTGTGTCCTTTTCTAATATGGGATGATCGAACCAGAAGTGCCCAAATTCTTTACCTTTTTCTAGAAAAAGGCTTACATTTTTTGTTGCATATCCACTCTCCCCACATTGGTCATACACTGATTTGTTACAGTTTTGTACTAAATGATAGTCTTTCCCACAGAACTAATATGCTTTGGGTTGGCCCCATTACCTAACAAATCTTCTCCTACCATTCATAATTATCATATTTGAAAATGTTGAATCTTTCCATCTTTAAAATTCATTGTTACCCATGCTTCCTAACCCCCACATCACATATTTCTTTACTTCATGTAATTTACTACATACTGAGAGGGAAAAAACAGTTTTAATAGATGGTCATGCATACCTGAAGTCCTAAACTGCACATTTATTTTTTTTAGTTGTAGTCCCAAGCTCTGAAATACATAATCTTTCCATGGTGCTACTGTGTTTCTTTTTTTCAGTCTCAGTCACAATTTTTTTCCATCAAGTTAAAGCTTTCAAAAGTCACTTCACAAAAATGTTCACCTCTAAAATTAATTAATGCTCTTATGTCTTCAGTGTTAAACCCTAGTGGCAAAATAATACTGTCCACAATGTCATACCTTTACACACTGTCATTGTCTCTACTTTTGATTCTTATCACTGGCTGTCATTTCTGTGGCTGTTGAAAAACTGCAAATGCATGTAGCTTCACATCTTTCTTTTACATTATTCCTTGTCTTGCTGCATCTGCATAACTTTTATCTTGTAAAAAAAAAACTGTTGTAGAGAAGCTGACTACTTCACCAGCCAAGAATACCTCCAGTGTTTTCCCTTCACCAATTGCTGCTCCTGTTTCCAACTTCTCAGTTTCTGCCTCCTGTAATATTTTCTGCACTATGTAACTCCATCATGCTTGCTGTCCTTCCTATGGCTCTGCCAAGTTCATCAAATCTACCAGCTTTTGTGTCTCAGTCATCCAATGTCAGACTCAGTAACATTTATTTCATCTCATTCTCTTTCCTTCAGTAAGTTTTCTCCTGCTTCTCTCTCTCTCTTTCTCCATCTTTGCTGCACTGTCCTCCATCTTGGAATTCCTGGATCTGTCATAGCAGCCCTCTATCAGCTCCAGAGAGTACTTCTCTTTCTCTCCTTGAAAAAGTAGGGGTTGCTTTATTATATTAACACTTTTCCATCTTTCTTTCATTTACACATATATTATATTTACACTTTATATCACACTTTATGCATCTTAATAAAAATCCAAGAGTAGGGGCTGATTTTTATTTATATACATTATTTACATACTTTTGAAACCCCATATCCATCCTGTCATTTTTACAACTTAATTAGTAATACGGCACAACCCATATTTTGTACATACTCCCTTTCCCACTTCTTTATTTTTTATCTATCTTCCCCAATACTTTTTCCACAACCATTTTCTTATTTCTACAAACACATTTTCATCCCTTCTGTTTTTGTTATACAACAGTCTTTTACAAATTATTTTCCACAATATGAAGATTGTAACAAATATTTTATCCCATTTATTGATTTCTTCTTCCTTTTTTCATAGTTACCATACAATATCATTTCCATGAGTCCCAACTATATACATTTTTAAACTTTTCCCAAAAACACTTACTCGTTTTACATTCTAAAAACAATGTTCTGCTATTACCCTTAACTTGCAATCATAACTTTCTTTGTTTAATAAAATTCTCTTCAAAAGTCTTCAGCTTTTCCTTATTTGCTTTATTACATTTCTAGCATCATCTGATAAATCACTCTATGGTTATACAAGGAAAAATCTTGCATAGCTTTTGTTCATACCATTTATTCCTTTTGTCATGACATTTTCAAGTTATAATTTCTATAACTTTACCTTATTTACATATGCCTTTCTTTCCATAATTTCTTTGTATTCCTTCTTGTTTTCCATGTTTCTTTATACCTCTTGTGATGTTATGAGGTAGTGCCATCCCTGCCAGGGAGAGTAGGGAAGTACATGTGTACATATGTCAGAATACCCAGCTGGAGTTTTGTAACAAATTTTATGTTATTTGACCATCCCACTGATTTGTAAAGATGTTTGAGTTAAAATATATTTGTAAATTACTTGTGTTAAAAATGCATCAACAATAGGTCCTGCTGGACAGAAAGAATGCATGCATATATATTAGGTTGTATTGTTGTAACTGATCAAAGTGTATATTTTATCAGAGAAACCTGGCAGGGTGGAAAGTTTGGAATTATGTTATAGCTTTTAGATGCTGCCACAGATCGTAGCAAAGCTGTGTGTGTGTGTATTGTACATGCTATTGGACTGTAGCCCCTAGGTATACAATGAAGATAGCTGAGTCCCGGAACTGGGCGTGCATGATAGGTGAGTTCCTATCTGTTTCAACAGTCCATTCTTGGTTGGATGTGTTCGATTATGAACCAGTTAAATCAACTGCCTACAAGCACAAACTTTTTTTGTTACTAAATATTTTCGCTGATTGAGTCTGAATGCTACTGAAAGTAGTGAAGCCAGATTGAAGAAATCACTTCTCTTAGATCTTCATTTTTTTTGTGTGTGTGTGGAGGGGTACTTATTGTCCACACCTAGGGAGCTAACTCCATCGTGTAGGATTTCTCCCACAAAATTCTCCTGGCCGAATTATACCTCCCAACTGTCCAGATTTTCACAGAATTAATAGATTTTTGCTTCTTATTTTTGGTTTGTTCCTCATAAAAATTGTGGTTTTCTGGCAAGTCATTTAGGAATGAAGTCACTTGATAATGACAGACATTGAGTTTCAGACTTCATACCCTTCAGAAAAATCTATGCTAAAGCAAGACCTGTTATTCGATCAACTGTCTAAGTTTATACAAGACAATTTTAGTACGGTTTGTTTGTTCCCCTGATATATTTGGCCTTGTCCAGATTTCCTGCATTAAGAGGTTGAGAGGTATGTGCAAATAAATCGCTTTATAGAATTAGGTATATCCAAACCTCTCAACTGTCCCTGATTTTGGCTCAAAATTTTGCTCTCCTCCTAATAATCCCTCTGCAAAATGTATTTATTTTATAGTTTATTTGCCAGGATAGTCCATTGGGCCACGAGAAGCCCATTTTCAATAGAGGCCTGGGGAGAAAAGCTCCAGAAAATTACACATTATTTTATTTAACATTTGTTAACTGGGAAAGTCCAACTTGGAACAAAGCTAATTTTTAGTGGAGGCCTGGGGAGAAATGCTCCAAACGCATATCTTTCTAACATGGGAGGAAACCCACATGAATGCAGGGAGGACATGCAGACTCCACACAGAAGGCACCCCAGCCAAGAATCAAACCAGAGAATTTCTTGCTGTGAGGCGACAACAGTACCACTGCACCACTGCGACAATTATTAATCATTGCAGATTTAACATGAGTAAGTTATTAGAGAAATGTAATGTGCACAAATGAAGCAAAATTAAACAAATAGAAAAACACTTATTAGTAGAATGCATATATTAGTACAATGCAATAAGAGAAATATTTACAAACAGTCAAAGTTTTTAACAGTTTAACATATTAGCGCAATGCAATAACAGAAACAGTCTAAATTTTTTTAACAGTTATGCTAATTCATGCAGTTAATTTCTAGGCTACTGAATTGTACTATTCTAGGAGTTATACTAATTCCTAGAGTTTATTAGGGGTACCAAACAATGGGAGGCTATTGTGAATTATACCTTATAGAGAATAGCTATAGTGTAGGGAGATTATGTGGGGTGGGAGCAAGACCATTCCCATAGTGAAGTTAGGTGCGTGTGAAGTAAGGTTTAGAATGAAGAAAGCCTGCTGTTGGTGCAGATGAGAGGTGGGAGGGAATTCCAATGGTGTGCTAGAGAGAAGGACATTAGATGTTTGCCTGGTGGATGGGCAGGTTTATGGTGTTCAATTAGATTTTGGGAATTAGATCTCAAAAGTCTATTTGGTTGGTGCATTTTAAAGGTGGTGGCAAGAGAGGGACAGAGAGAGGGGGTTTAAATAAGTTTGTGTGCTTGGACAAGTTGAATATAGATGAGGTAACTGGACAGCTCAAGCCAATTCAGTTGGTAAGGGGCAGTGCAGTGACAGGAAGTGGATCTATGGCTGGTTGCAAATTTTGTTATTTTATTATAGCAAGAGGAGAGTTTAGTCTTGAGGGAGGACTGCAGGTTAGTAAGGACAGAGGCACCGTATAGGAGGGGTGGGATAAGGTAAGTGTTGGCGAGGGTGACCCTAGTGGAGGGAGAGATGTAACGGTTGTGGCGGTAAAGCATGCCTGTTTTTTGTGTGTTTTTTTATATTTACTTGTAGATGATTATCAAACTTTAGCTAGTCATTGATCAGGACTCCTAGTAGTTTAGCATTAGAGACTATTTTGAGAGGAGTATTATTTTGACTGGTGACTGAGAATGAGGTTTTATCTGGGGTGGTGGTTTTGGAAGCAGTAAATATCATGAGTTTAGTTTTAGTAGCATTGAGTGCTAGATGGTTGTCCATCATCCATTGTTCAGTGGAGGAGAAGGCATCTTGGGTTAATTTAACTAGGGTGGGTATAGAAGAGGCAGAGCAGGTTATTGTTGAATCGCTGGCATATTGGACAAGGTTGGCATTTGGGTTGGCTTGGTAGAAATCTTTTATAAATATACTGAATAGAAGGAGGCCTAAAATTGAACCCTGGGGGACACCAGTGGGAGTATTGAGAAAAGAGGAGATGGCTTTTTTCCATCTGACTGCTTGTTGCCTGTTTGAGAGGTAACTGGAAAACCAGTTAATAGAGGAGTGGGATAGATTTAGTTTGGAGAGTTTAGTGAAAAGGAGGTTATGAGAGATAGTGTTGAATGCCTTAGAGAGGTCAAGGAGGAGAGTGGACACAATGTGGCCAGTGTCACAGGCCTTATTAACTGTTTCTAGGAAGGAGAGGAGAGCTGTGGTAGTGCTGTGGCCAGGTCTGAAACCATGTTGAGTAGGAATTATAAGTTAGTTGTTTATGAGGTAAGGCAGAAGCTGTAGATGGATGCATTTTTCGAGAAGTTTAGAAATGGGGGATAAGATAGCGACAGGTCGAAAGTTTGTGATATTATTGTTATTACCACCTTTATGGAGTGGAATAATAAAGGCCTTTTTCCAGAGATGGGGAACTTGACATTCAGCAATAGATCGATTTATAAGAATGCAGATGGGAAGAGCTATGCCTTCTGCGGTAGCTTTTAAGAAATATGAGGGTATATCATCAGGGGCACTGGAGTCGGGTTTCAATGTTAGTAGAAGTTTTTTTATGGTGGCTGTAGGGACTGGAATTGAAGGAGAAAGGTGGAAGTTGGGAGCAGGAGATGCTAGGGGAGGAAAGGATAGGTGGAAATATGGGTGGGGAAGCTGAATGGGAAGTGAATGGGAAATTATGGCAATTTTGGAAGAAACGTGGAGGGTTTACAATTAATAAATAACTGAATGATGAGATTTACAGATTACTTTTACTTTAGAAATGCATGTAGATTCTCTTATTTTATCAACTGCTCAACATAACATTACTAATATTAAAAAAGTGTCCCTTCTTTGACAGGTTCCCAGCTGTATTGTGTGACTATTTTATATTTTTGCATCACATTTTTGGTCAGTTTTTCATAAAATTGTGGTTTTCTGGCATCTTAGTGGCAAATCATTAAAGACTGAAGTTAGAAAATAATGACAGACATTTGAGTTTCAGATTTCATACCCTTCAGAAAATTCATACTAATGGAAGACGTACTATTCTATTATTTTTCTAAGTTTAAAAGAGCAATATTTAAATTTTTTCCTTATTTTTGGCCCTTTGTCCCACTTCTATTTATGTTTTTTTTCCAGATTTCTTGCTCTGAGGTTGAGAGGTATGACAAATGTGTCAGGGCCATCACCGTCAGCCAGAGACATTTCAGACTGTGACATACTTGTACCTTACTCCCCCATGTAGTGACTCTGGAAGTGTTCAAGCAAGGCAAGGAGCAGTTATGCACTGTAACTGTGTAAAGTATCCCCCCATCCAAGTTAGACACAAGTACTATAGTGGCTTTTCATCTGTCCTTGATTTTGAAGAATGTTCTGGTTTTCTGTCATATTTTTATACTGTTGATTTATGCTTATTATTATTCAGAAAATGCATGTTGTTGCAGTGCCTGTTGCTCTGTGTTTAAGTATCAATGCTTTAATGACCATCAGGTAAGCCTGTCTGACATTGTAAGATGCAAGTAAGCTTTAATAAGCATACTATTAAAAATTATCAACATTGAAAGCCTTTTTGTTGTTGCCATGCAGCGAATATTTACATAACTAGATGACGTATAAGCCTTAGGTATTGAAATACATATGAAAGTATTTGTAATAAAGGACAGGATTACAGTATTTTCAGAAGCTCATTACATTTGTTGGAGACTTGCAGTCATCTTTGCAGGCTTTACCTGTAAACTAAAGAGAATGTCAATCTATCATGTATGGTCTATAACTGTGCAGTAATCCTTTAAGCAATTTATCTTGAGCTTGTTTGTTATTTGCTGTTCATTTTTTACTTTGATCATGTTTTTCCCATGAAACAAGTAGATAGTTGTTGTCAGGCAGCAGGTCTTTTTTGGATAAGAAACATTTTTACAAGTGGGAGTATGTCGGTATTACAGAGATTGCTACTTTCAGCATCTTGGTACTTTTATAAAGCTAAATATAAATTATAATTAGAACTGCAGTGCAAGAAGAAGTGGTTTAAGTTGACTGCTGCTTGTTTTTTTTATACTTGATTTCGACTGGCATTCCTGTAATGTATTTAAAAAGTAATTTATTTGTTTCATGCCTCACAACCTTTTTGTTTCCATCTAAATATTAAGTAAGCTGTCATGTAGGCAATGCAATGAAATATTTTTTCTTCTCCACTTAATTTTGTCTTGATTGGACTCTCATAATGATGATTTGGCACCCAGGGCAGTGTATTTAATTAAAGTCCCAGTTTTTGTGGTTTTGAGCATAGCTCCACCCCTTTCTAGTTGACCACACCCCTTCCAATTGACCCCACCCATTCACCTGTCTCCAGCAGCCCCTCTTTGATTTGAAGTTAACAGCCACCACTGACCAGAGATGATGTCATCCTCTAACCAGCACCTGGTTTCTTTGGAACTTTTGCAGCAGCACTTCAGAATCTGACAGGATATACATCCCACATATCCACACAGACAGTGAGAGACATCATCTGGCTTTTGCTGCAGTAAGACACTCAGCACACATCAGCTTGCCTTGCTTTAGGAAGTAGTCAGTTAATTAGGGACATCTAGTGAGAAAAGTTTAATACTGTTTTCTGCATCTGTTAAAAACTATCCAACTGTATTTCTTATATCTCTGTGGTTGAAATACTCTTGTTTATTATATTCCGTATTATCCTATTTTTTGTTTTATTATTTATCATTAAATATGTTAATACCTTTCATTGTGGCTGGTCATTTAGAGAATACTTTTAACATCTTGAGAGTACTTATATTTGTTTTAGTGACACTGTGGCCTCTTCCGAAAGTCTTGCTTCTTTGGTCACACTCTAACATTTGTATTAGTATTAATTTTACACAGTATAATTGGGTACCCTTTGTAAGAACCTTAGGGTAGCTGACTAGTGACAGCATGATTATCTCATAGTCTGTGCAGAAAGGGGCACAGCTAGTAAATCTGTACCAGTTTTTTCCAGGTATGCATGTACGTGTGTGAAATTCAAATATCCAAGTGTGTGTGTCAGCTACTGGGAACAGGGACACAGAGCTCCAAAGTGGTCAGTGTGGCATTTTGTGTGGGCCTGGAGGAGGAAAGAGAGTCCAGTCCAGGTCTGGAGCATGCTCCCTGTGTACTGTTAAGGGGAAATTGTACTTGGTGCAGGGTGCTGCATCTGAAAACTCTGTGTGAATCCAGCTTTGCCGTTAGTGACTGTCCCTCACCAGAACCAATGGTGAGGACTGAGTTTCCTTGATTGCTGGCCTGGAGTAGGGATCAATCCCATACTGGAGGCAGCTGGGTGGGATATTAATTGAACTTCAGTAGCTGGTGGAGAGTTGTCACTAAAGGTGTGTGTACTCTCCGTAGCCACGAGGTAAACACAGAGAGTTTCATTTTCACAGTTTTATTTATTTTTGTTAGTTTAGTTTAGTCAGAGAAAGCAGGCAAGGATGTCAGCAGAAGATTATAGAAAGCTGACAAAGAAGCAGCTGGCCAAGGTGTGCAAAGCCAAAGGACTGGTGCATACCAATCTGACTAAAGAGGAAATGATTTCAGGCATGGTCAGCTGCAGCATGAACCAGCAACCCGGAAGACAGTCTGGTAATGGGGATGTGCAGTCTTCAGAAAAAGGACAGTTCACCTTTTCCTCAGAGGATGTAAAAATATATCTGGAGTTAAAGAGACTTGAACTGGAGGCCAAACAACTGGAGCAGCAGATGGAATTAGAATCAGCAGGGAGACTGAAGTGGTTGGAGGTTGAAGAGAATAAGAGACTACGGCATTTGGAGGCTGAAGGAAAGGAGAAACAGAGCCAATATGAGAGGGAGATGCTGACTCTTTGGCAGGGTCATGGAGGTAATTCGGAAGGGAATAACTGAGCCCTAGAAGTAATAAAAGCCAGTAAATTTCTTCCACAGTATATTTGAAAGAGTATGTTAACAGTATAATGTTGACCAAGGGCTCTAGGTACAGTTCCTGACCCCCTTACTCCATGGTAAACCTGTAACTGCTGTTTCTAAATTGTCTGACACTGATTGTTTAAACTATGATAAAATAAAACAATGTTTATTGAAATGTTTTAAGTTAACACCTGAAGCTTACAGAAAAAAGTTTTGTGAGCATAGACGCAAGACAGATGAAAGTCTATGTGATTATATTTCTGAGTTAAGCACTTATTCTCATAGGTGGGTGTGTGGGTATCAGGTCACCATATTTAAAGGGCTGGCAGACCTTTTGGTGAAGGAACAGGTCCCTAGCACTTTGTTTGAGGACATGAGAATCTGGTTGGCAGACCAGGAGTGTAACTCTCAGATGAGCTGGGGAGAAAACAGGATCTCTTCTTAGCAAGCAGGGCATCACTGCACTAGAAGGGGATACCCAGTGCTACACATGGTTATAGGGGACCCATGGTGGGCAGCCTAAATCACCCCAGCAGAGTACACTAGTAATAGGGGAAGCCAGTTGTTCAGATACATGGCCAAGACCAAGGGTTAGATGTTTTAAATATAACTAGATGGGATATGTAGCATAGAAATATCAACTAACACAATGTGGGGAACAAAAGGTGAAGGAGCCAATAAGTGAAAATAACATCTTGCCAGTTGTAAGTTGTCTGGAGACAATAGAGGTACCAAATTATCACCAAAGTTTATATCCTATCTTAGTGGATGGTAGAAAGGCCACTGCTAAGAGTGACACAGCCTCTGACATAACCATTATGAAGCCTGCAGTGGTTAAAGAGGAACAGTACTTACTTGGGCAGTCCACACCAGTCAGAGCTTTAGGAGGGACCCCATTCCAATTAACTTTGGCCATGGTTTACCTTGACTGGGAGGGTGGAAAAAGAAGCAAGCAGGTAGGTGTGTTTGAGGATATCTCTGTATATGTCTTCATAGGGAATGATTTCAATAATGCAGCACCTCATGTCCATGCAGTTACACACAGTCAGGCTTGGAGACAGGCATGTGGATCAGGTAGCCTGGAGGAGACCCAGATAGACCCTGCACCTGAAGCTAGGGCTGTTGAGGTGGCTATTTCAGGGAGGGAGCTACCCTGTAAGTGAGCCACAGATGGTGGTAAGTACTGATGTTCCTGTGAACAGGGTGACTACAAGGGCAGAGCTGAGTGGTAGTACTCAGGCTGATGGTGAGGCACTGCTGTCAGAAGAGACTAGGCTTCTGCTAGAAAGGGAGCTGGAAAAGGTCACAAAGGTAGAACTGAGACAGGCTTAGCTTTTGGACCCTAAATTATGAGGCTTGAGGGAGATTCTCAAGTAAAAGGGGAGACTGTATACTGGAACAAAGGGTTACTTTATAGAGAGTGGACCCCTGAGGGAGGGCTAGAGGGTGAGGTAATACAGCAGTTGGTAGTGTCCAGAGCCTACTGTCTGGCACTTCTAGCCATAGCCCATGACATTCCGTTTGCAGGTTATATGTGCATAAAGCATACCAAGAGACACATTATGCAGAACTTTTATTGACCTGGGATTGCAAGAGATGAAACAGGGCACTGCATGACCTGTGAGCAGTGTCAAAAGGTAGGCAACGCAGCAGACAAAGTCAAGACTCCTTTGCTGCCTTTGCCTGTGATTGAGGAACCATTTCAGAGGGTAGCTATGGATATTATGGGGCCTCTGAGTACCCCAAGTTTCACAGGTAAGAAGTATATCCTGGTGTATGTAGATTATTCTACTAGATACCCTGAGGTGGTGGCTCTGTGCTCCATTGAGGCAGAGAAGGTGATGAATGTTTTGCTAGAGATTTTCAGCAGGGTAGGTTTCTTGAGAGAAATACTGACTGACAGAGGTGCCAATTTCATGTCAGACCTGCTGGCTTGTCTGTGGAAGCACTATGAGGTGAAGCATCTAAAGACTACCTCCTACCATCTCCAGAATAGTGGAGAAGTTAAACTCTACACTAACGTTTATGCTATGGGCATTTGCAGACCAGTTTAAGAGAGAGTGGGTCAAGTATTTGCCCCATCTATTGCTTTCATACAAAGAGGTACCCCAGGAATCCACAGATTTTTCACCCTTTGAGTTGCTGTATGGGCATAGGGTGAGGGAACCTTTAGATTTGATTCTTGATGAGTGATTGTGAATCCCACAAGAATTCTGTTGTGGCATAGGTCCTAAATTTCAGGACAAGGCTTAGGGAGCTCATGGGCATGGCCCAGGAGAAGCTGGCAGAAGCCCAACTGCAGAAAAAGGTCTGCTATGGAAGGAATGTTTGAGCTCAATAATATGCTGTGGGACAGCAGGTTATGGTGGTCATTCCTGTCAGATACAGTAAAATGCAGGCAGCTTGGGAGGGACCTTACAAAGTAGTAAGTTAGGTCAGTGATGTTAATAACATGGTAAACCTGCTAGGCAGGGGCACAAATTGTATCATGTTAACAAGATGAAGCCTTACCATGATAGGGAGGCCCTGGTGGTGAGTATTTGCAGTGGATGGCAGGAGGAGTCTTCCCCTGTTACCAAAATGCAGTTGAGGGCATTCTTGGGGACAGCAGGTTACTATAGAAAGTTTGTTCCCAATTATAGTACAATAGCTGTCCCCTCACAGACCTGACAAGGAAAGACAGAGCAAGTAGGATAGCGTGGACCTCAGCATTCCAAAAACTTAAAGGAGCTTTGGAAGGACCCCCTGTGTTAGCCAGTCTAGATTACATCAAAGAATTTGTTGTGCAGGGGGATGCTTTGAACCATGGGGTGGGGGCTGTACTCAGCCAGGTTTACTCAGAGGGAGAAGAGCACCCCAATGTATATCTCAGTTATAGACTCCAACCTAGGAAGGAATGTTATGCAGCTGTAGAAAAAGAATTTCTAGCCATAATATGAGCACTATAGAAACTTCACCCCTATCTGTATGGAAGGAAATTCATTGTGGTTGCAGACCACAGTCCCTTAACATGGCTACACTATGCCAGCCAGCAAAATACCAAGTTATTAAGGTGGAGCCTATAGTTGCAGGCATATGACATAACAATGCAGCACTGTAATGGGGTTAGCAATACCAATGCAGATGGGCTCTCAAGACAGTGTATTGGTTAAGGTGTTCCCAGACAGGCCGATTTCTTTCAAGCAATGTTTTTCCAGGGTCACTTGAAAAGCTATCCTGAGTTTTCAAAGGGGAGGGTGTGATGTTATGAGGTAGTGACATCTGTGCTAGGGAGAGTAGGGTAGTACATGTGTACATATGCCAGCATAGCTAACTGGAGTTTCATAAAGAATTTTATGTTATTTGACTATCACACTGAATTGTACAGATGTTTGAGTTAAAATATATTTCTAAAGTTACTTGTGTTAAAAATACATCAACAGTAGGTCCTGCTGGACAGAAACAATGTAGGCATTATATTATATTGCATTGTTGTGACTGATCAAATGTGTATGTTTTATCAGAGAACCCTGGAAATGTGGAAAGTCTGAAATTTTAGATGCCACCACAGATCTTAACAAAGCTCTGTGTATGTATTGTACCAGAGTCAAGTGACCAGAGGTGATGTCATCCTCTAACCAGGATCTGTTTTTTGGAACTCCCACAGCAGCACTTTAGAATCTGACAGCAAAGATTTCTGACAGGATATATATCTCACACATCCACACAGACAGAGATAAATATCTGGCTTTTACTGTAGTAAGACACTCAGCACACATCAGTTTGTTTTGCTCTAATAAGTAGTCAATGAACAGTAAGTCTTTAGTTAGTCAGGGACATTTAGTGAGAATAGTTTAGTACTGTGTTCTGCATCTGTGAGAAACCATCTAACTTTATTATTATTTTTATATCTCTGTGGTTAAAACTCTCTTGTTTAATGGATTCATTATCCTCCTATTTTCTTTTTTTGTTATTTATCATTAAATATTTTAATACCTTTCATTGTGGCTGGTCCTTTAGAGAACACTTACAACATCTTTAGAGTACTTATGCTTGTTTTAGTGACACTGTGGCCGCTCCTGAAGCCTTGCTGCTTTGATCACACTCTACCATTTGCATTAGTATTAATTTTACACAGTATAATTGGGTACCCTTTGTAAGAGCCTTAGAGTAACTGGTGGCACTGTGATTACTTCAGAGTCTGGGCAGAAAGGGGCACATCTAGTAAATCTGTGTGTGTGTGTGTGTGTGTGTGTGTGTGTGTGTGTGTGTGTGTGTGTGTGTGTGTGTGTGTGTGTGTGTGTGTGCGTGTGTGCGTGTGTGTGAAACATATATTCAAGTGTGTGTGTCAGCTACTGGGAACAGAGAAACAGAGTTCCAAAGTGGTCAGTGTAGAGTTTTATGTGGACCTGGAGAGAGAGAAACAGTGTCCAGGTATGGAATATGGTCCCTGTGTGCTCTTAAGGGAAATTGTACTTGGTGCAGGGAGCTGCATCTGAAAATGCTGTGTGAATCCATCTTTGCTCTTAGTGACTATCCCTTACCAGAGTCAGTGGTGAGGATTGAGTGTCCTTGATTGCTGGCCTCTCATATAACAATTTCACACCATTTTATTCTCTCTGTTTTTAACACTATTAATAACCCAAAGCAGGTGCATTAATGCTAAAAAAATAAGAGTTTTCAGACCTAACCTCCATTCTTCTTTTTAGTGTATATAATGCATAATTTAACAGGATTCTCTCTCAATCTCCATATAAAACTGAAAAATATTTCTAGCAATTCCTTTTCCATTCTTCCTGGGAACATATAAACTTCCCAAACATAAGCAAATTTCCCCAAAATATGTGTATTTAATATGCACACATTTTTTATTATATAATGACTTAAAATTTTCGTCCATTGAAATATGTTTTTATTTTTTCCTGTTTCACCTTCCACTGAATCAGTATGTTTTCATATTCCCCAAACCTAATATATTAGGAAGAGAGAATAAAAGTTCAAACATTTTAATAAATATTTGTTAAGCACTTTCAAACACAACGTCGTTCATCAGGACATAACTTTTATCGGGAAAATAAACACTTGAATACTATTCCACTAAAATGACCACTATCACATGACCCAGTGACAATTAGTCAATTAAACAAACATTTCTACTACCATGTGCAAATCTTGAAAAAGGTAGATGATAAAACAAAAGCAAGTCTATTTACATTTTTTATTTTCTGGTTCCCAGTCAGAACTACCTTGTATTAATGCTACCGTTAAGCCCAAGTTCACAATATGCACAAATCAAAATTTGCCAGTTCAGTTCTCTAAACTCTGTTTCATTCTCTTTGTCTCAGTTGAAACCATCTGGAATATGGTCAATAATGCTAAAAAGAAATATCTTAAAAAAGACAACCCATAGAATGCGTGGCTAAAGCGTTATCCTTATTCTTAATTTTTATGGCATATTAATGTTCATAAATTCTTTTTTTTAATTCCCTGTTTGTCTTTCTTATATAGAAAGTATTGTGGGTGCAACACTTT
This sequence comes from Protopterus annectens, assembly GCF_019279795.1. Lineage (NCBI taxonomy): Eukaryota > Metazoa > Chordata > Ceratodontiformes > Protopteridae > Protopterus > Protopterus annectens. Next base: position 930,184,931 of record NC_056748.1, on the reverse strand, counting down.
CAAGGTATATCACATATTTGGGACAACATGTAAAATGCCCAGGGACGGGATGTGTTTTCTCCATTCTTGAATTAATCAATTATGGACCTTCCAAATTGTACCTACACTGAGCATAACTGTTACACTTGTATGTATCTCTTTTCACATCTTTGTGATGTTCCTTGCCATATCTTTCTAAGTAAGTTTTTATATTGTTAGCTTTGTTGTTAAAAAATGGCACATCCCCATCACTCATTTTACTTCCTCACTGGCTTCTTATATCATCCACTTGTTGTGTATTACCCTTTCAATGGCTCCACTGTTCTCCGAAAAAAACTGAAGGCATGGAAAAAGACCATTCTCTAAAATTACTCGGACTACCCTTCCTTTATTTTTGTCTGTCTTGCTCAATAATTTGTTGTACTACAGCTTTTGGATACCCCCTACACATGAATCTTTAGTGTAATACCTGAACAAACTGTCTACTTTTGCTATGTCCATAGTTAATCTTTTGAGCCTTACCAAATGACCTTTTATAGGTTCATAGGTGTGTTCTAGGCTTATTACCCTGGAGCCTTTACAAGCCTAGCCCATAGGATTACCCTGGCATTGTGCCACCTGAACTTAGTTCCCAGCGCCTCTGTCAAGTAGAGCCACTGGAGTGATCCCCGGGATGAATTTTCTATTTCCCAAGCATTCATCAAGATTTCTCTTGAAGAGGGCCAGTGAGGTGCTCTGGTGACATGTATGGGAAGTCTATTCCATAGCATGGGTTTTCTCTGTGTTATGAACCTGTCCCTCCAGCACATTCTGTTGATTGTGGTAATAAGGCTGAGGTCTCTGGAGCGTGTAGTGTGGAGGGATTGGTATTTCTAACAGAGCTGTGTCAGACATGGCTTTATATGTCAAGCAGAGATCACATCTAAAAAGGCAGTATGAGACAGAATAGTTGGAGTTTTTTGAGTCTGTCCATATAGGACAAGTATTTAAGGCCTAGGATCCTCTTTGTGAGGTACTTTTGCAGCCTTTACAGTTGTTGTAGGTGTCTAGTGAGGTACATGCCAAATGGGGCATCATACTCAATGATTGGCCTAATGAAGGAAGAGTAGAGGGAGACAATGACCTCTTTCTTCCTGGATGCAAAACCCTTAGTAAGACGGACTTTCTGACCACAGTACAATGTGGTGGTCAAAAGAGAGGTTGCTGTCAACCTGTGTTCCAAAATTTCTCATAACGCCTTCTGTGTTCAGTGGACTACCATCGATGTGGTAATTCATGGGAACAGGGTTTTTCCCAAAGGGGATGATGACACATTTTTTGGCACTGAGCTTATGGCCAAGGTTCTGACACCAGGTGTTGGTCTCAGTGAGACCTTTCAGTAGGATGTCAACATCACCTTGGGAGTTAATAATAGCTCCTAATTTGCAATTGTCTGTGAACTTTGTCAGCCAGAGTCCGTTCGTGTTGGCCTGGACTTCAGAGAAGTAGATACCAAACAGGTGAGGACCCAGGACTGAATCCTGTGGAACTCCACTTGTGACTGGTTGGCAGTCTGACTTGGAGTCAGCTACTTTCACACTGTGGGTTCTGTTTGTGAGCCAGTTTGCAACCCACCTGGTGATATAGGGGTTGATGCCTAGCTTAGTGAGTTTTTCTATGATTCCTGAGTGGGAAATGGTATCAAAGGCCTTGATCAGATCAAGGTAGGCTGTATGAACTATCTTGCCTTCATCCACAGCTCTGGTGACTGACTCAAAAAGTCAACCAGGTTGAGCAGGCATGATCTACCCTTCACAAAACCAAACTGTGTAGGATCAAGAGTTTGGAGATTCCCTATATCCTTGTTTATTAGGTCCATGATGATGCGTTCCATAGCTTTGCATATCAGACTCATCAGGCTAGTGTGGGTGATAGTTCCCAGAGTCTGTAGTCACTCCTCCTTTATGGAGAAGGATGACTGTAGCAGTGTGCCATTTGGTAGGGACAAAGCCTGAGGTGAGGCTGTGATTGAACAGGGCACAGAGGGAGGTGTCAGTTCACTCTGTAGTTCATGTAGAACACAGCCAGGGATATTGTCAGGTACCATAGAAGCTGTATTCTTGACCTTGGACAGTGCTGTTTTAACCTGTGCAACAGTAATACTGGGTGCCTGGAAATCTACTGGTATTGTGATTGGTCCTTTGGGGGAGAGAGATGGGTATAGATGGCAGTGAATCTGTCGGCCAGTATTATGGCAATATCTGTTGGCTCAGTATAGAAGGTACCGTTGTGCAGTAGCTCAGAGCAAATCTGGGTATTGCTGTGGAGATGTTTTACATAACTATAGAAGGCTTTGTGGTTGTCTTTACTATCTGCTGCAATTCTGTTTTCATAACTAGATTTAGAGGATATAATGAGGGATCTCAGCTATTTTCTGAGGCTGATAAGGGAGTTTTTCCAGTCTTGGGACTTCACCTTATTCAGCATCAGTTTCCTCTGACTGTTGTAGAGTTTGTTTATGGCAGGGGACCACCAGTTTGGCTTCCTTTTTTTGGAGGAGAGCATCTTGGTTCTATTGGGTATGGTGAGATTTATGCATTTGTGTATGTGTTCATACAGTGCATTGGTGTATGATTCAGCAGTCATGCAACTATTCTCCATTTGCATGGGTGCCGTGAAGTTAGCCACCTCTGTTTTTAGGAACACAAAGTTAGCTTTGGAGAAGTTTTTCATGGTGGTTACCTTTGCAGGGGTGGGGGTGGAGTGGGAGGGATGTGGATGTCCAAGGTGATTAGTTTGTGGTCGGATCTAACCAGGGAGGAATTGGCTATTGGTGTAGAGCAATGGTCGCCCATGTTAGTATTGACCAGGTCAAGGATGTAGCTACTTCTAGTGGGAGTAAGAATGAGCTGGTCCAGGGCATTGGAATTAATGAATTCCAGGAAACGTTGGGCAAGTGTATTGGTACATGAGTAGTTTTCCCAGTTAATGGAGGGGCAGTTGAAGTCACCCAGTATGAGAGTGTTAGGTTAGACCCTAATATTCTCCAGGGTGCTTAGGAACGTGGAGTGTTGTTGTATTTTATGTTGTATTTTATGTATGTGTGTTGCATACTGAAATAGTGCAACAATGCATTACTGGATACATTTTTGTAACTAATCACTGTGTCAGATTTGTTTCCACTGTCAAAAACAAACCTTGGAAGTATGCTAGCTATGAGAACATACTAAAAATGCCGTATTTTTATTCATACCTTCCAAAAATGACTCCAAGTCACTAACTTGTTCCTTTCATTAAAAAATCATTGATAAAGCAGAAATAAGAAAAAACATTCTTATGTAACTCTCCAGGTGGAAAAGTGTGGGTTTCCCAGTATGCCATGACTACATTGGCATAATCTGGTGCCATACATGCACAAATTGCCACCTGTATTTTTTGATAGCTATAGGTACCTCCAAATGCAAAAAAGCATTATTACTCAAAACAGTGTCCATGCATTCTATTAAAAACTTGACTTTTCCCACCATGTAATTGTCACTTTTGTTTAACATGAATCCTGTCCATTCTAAACCAGCTTTGTGTGGAAAGAAGTGTATAATGCATCTGCATCTACAAGCACCAGAAATTTTGTTTTTCAACATTGACCTCCTTGATTTTTTTCAAGGAAGTCAAAGGAATCCCTAATAAAAGAAGGAACTTGATGCATCATTGTGAGTAATGCAATATGAGTACAATTGAAAACTGCGTCTAATTTTGAAGCCTGCACTGACACAATTGCCTGTATAGGGGATTAACACTTTTTGTGTATTTTGAGAACAGCAAGCAATTTCCCAATTTTTGGTTTTAGAGTGTTGAAAAAAATGAACATATTATTTAATATTACCCCTCAATTAAAATACTGTAAAACCAAGAGTCTGTATACCTATATGCTTTACTAATCTCTGAGCCTTCAAATAAAATGTGGTGTCATCTAGCAGTGCCTGCATACCCTTAATGTAATCATTTTTATTAACTATAACCATTGCTCCCTCTTTGTCAGCTTTAATTATATAAATGTCCCTGTTGCTGCCAAGCTGTTTCAAACATAGGTTTTCTGACAGAAATAAATTGTAAAACTTGTTTTACTTGGATTGATTAAAACTCCCCTAACATCCTTTTCACAATTTTCATCAAAGGCTTTTATAATGGGATGCAGCGGCAGATTAAAAACTCTAGGAACCACACAGTCTCCCATTTTTGTCATTTGATTGTTCTTAAACAAAAGCCTTAGATTAATCTTTCAGGTGTAAATGTTTAGATTAATGACTACACCAAATCCAATCTAACTGCTGGAATGAAAGAGAAGCCTCTCTGCAAAACCTTAACTTCCCCTTCTGAAAGCACCTCACCAGGTAAGTTGAAAGTCTTGTAATTCAATGGCATCACCTTCTGTTAATTTGTTGCTTCCTCTCTGCCATTTGTTGAAAATGTTCATTTAACAGTTTTTCCAAAAATGTTCCTGCTGTGTCTGCCCAAGTTTTCTGAGATGCTGCTTCACTTGTGATGTTAAAAATCCTGTTTTTTTCCTTGCCATTGTTTCTTGTCTGGAACATAATGATATGGTGTTGCAAATACCTTTTTCTTCTGCAATCTCTTTGATCTTCTCGGTGAAGTGTGCCCAAATGGTGACCTGCTTGATTGAACTGCTTGTGTACTCAATTCTGTCTGTTGACCAAATTGAACTCCCCTGTTGTTGCTCATTTTCATTCTCTGTTTGTCTTAAGGAGGGGCTTTTGAGATTGTCATACTTCTTTTTGTCTCTATAGATCTTTTTTCTTTTTTTGTTTTTGACTCTGCATCAAGTTTCTTAAATTTTTCTTGAATTTTGACAAGTTTCTCATTGGTCTGTGCCAAAGTTGCTGCTAGACTAAGTTTTAACATCAGTCCTCCAATCCATCTTTCCAACTTAGAACTTTCGTCTACACTCTACTGCCTTAAATGTTTAAACATACTAAATGGCAAGTTCACAAATACTGCTCCATTCTTTCAGAAGACTTTCACTGTACCTGACATTTGGACTGATGTTCACTTTGAAACTTTTGGGCATTCTTTTGACCTTGATACAGTAATTGAGAAAGGCTATATCCCACTGCAAATTTTTGGCTTTCATTAAAGAAGCTTCTAAGTCCTTAAATAACCAGTCCCTATTTAAAAATACCCTCAGAACATCTGCTGGAAGCTCAATAAAATCTGTGCTGTCCTAAATATTCAAAATAGGTGCTGTACAAGTTCCTTGGATAGTGGCTGACCAATGGTTGTTTTTAATCACTTCTTCCATTGAATGCTTTTCAACTGTTGAGCTAGTTCCTGATACCATGATAGATTCCAAAGGATTCACGTATGTACTAAGATTCAATAATGACTCCTCGTTCATTTCTCCTCTTTGAGATTGCATATCAAAAATACAGCAAATCACAAACTCAAAGATGAAAATATAAAGAATGAAAAAATAACCACCAGTGGAGAATAAAAGTTCAAAAGTTTTAATAAATATTTGTTAAGTGCTTTCAACCACAATGGTCTTCATCAGAACATAACCTTTAGCACTAAAATGAACACTTAAATACTATTTCACTAAATTACCCAAACACGATTGGCAAAAGACTATTCTCTAAAATTACGTGGACTACCCCTTGCTTTATTCTTGTCTGTCTTGCTCAATAATTTGTTGTACTACACCTTCTGGATACCCCCTACACATGAATCTTTAGTGTAATACCTGAATAAATTGTCTACTTTTCAGTCCACAGTTAATCTTTTTAACTTTACCAAATGACCTTTTAAAATGTTGTATTTTATGTATGTGGATTGTATGCTGGAATAGTGCAACAATGCATTACTGGATACATTCTTGTAACTAATCACTGTGTCAAATTTATTTCCACTGTCAAAAACAAACCTTGGACGTATGATAACTATGAGAAAATACAAAAAATACTGTATTTTTATTCATACCTCCCAAAAATAACTCCAAGTCACTAACCTGACCCTTCCATAAAAAAAAAAAACAATCATTGATAAAGCAGAAATAAGAAAAAAGCATTCTTATGTCCCTCTACAAGTGGAAATGTGTGGGTTTCTCAGTATAACCTCAAAACGAGCAAAGTAGACGGAAAGGAATGCACCAAAATTATTTCCACAAGCAGTTTATTCCACAACCACGTAACAGACTCCACATAAACGCTCTTAAAATACACTGCGTTTTCGTCCACCCTCTCTGTTGGACTTCATCAGATATAACACATTATATTAATTAAAAATGCTTAAATACATTTTTGAAAATTAATCCACCTATAATTTTAAAGTGCATCTTACAATGTCAAATCAGGTTAGGCTCATCCCTGGTCTAAATGAATATATTTCACTAAACCCAGTATTAAAATTAAAAGCTGGGAAAGTGTAATGAAATTAGTTGAACACTAGAGGGTGTCAACTCTCCAATGCACCTATATAGGGATTGATTAAGAAAGTTTTTTTATATAATGTATTTCTTATTTAAAGCATTTTTAAGTATCAATTATTTATTTATTTATTAAATTAATTTATAAAGGCAATCTGTGTTATTATATAATATGTATTTATACACATTTTAACAATGAATAAGTAATTTTAACTATTCAATATAGTTGAATTTGTTCTTGGTGTTACTTAAGCAAGTCTATAGAAGTAACTAAATATTAATGAGATGAGCCTAACCTGATTTGACATTGTAAGATGCACTTTAAAATTATAGGTGGATTAATTTTCAAAAATGTATTTAAGCATTTTTAATTAATATAATGTGTTATATCTGATGAAGTCCAACAGAGAGGGTGGATGAAAACGCAGTGTATTTTAAGAGCGTTTATGTGGAGTCTGTTACATGGTTGTGGAATAAACTGCTTGTGGAAATAATTTTGGTGCAATCCTTTCCATCTACTTTGCTCGTTTTGAGGTTATTGGTTTATTTTGAGCGTTTGGTGCTTTCTTGGTTGCTGTTTTTCTTACCGGGTAGATGGAAGGAGGATCGCCTGCAAACAGTAAAGAAGAGATGGGACAATCGCGTAAGCTGATTGGTCAGCTTACGGAGCTAATAGATCTGTTAACTCCGTTGTGTCAGTCGCTTTTAGTTAAGTGTAATTCCCATGCGTGTGTTGAACCAGAATGGACCGAAGGGTCTGGACATGTTAAAACTAAAAGGAAAAGGACTAGTGGTGAGCAAATGGCATTAAATGTTGAAAATGGGGAACCGAATGGTACTAGTTTCAATCCTGCAGCAACGCCACTTATTTTTGGGAATACAGCACGACACAACAGCAGAGGAGGTTCGCTGGGAGCTGACAATACTTGTAATTCTGTTCAGCCTTCTGTGGGGCAGGCATATGAAGGTACTGTTACTAATTTGACTGAAAGAAAAAACATTAATGAATGGTTACACAAACCTTGTCCATTTAATTTTGAATTTAAACGCAATGTTAACTTGCCTGATGGCGAGTCATATGCTGTTAAGATGGACAAGCTTCAAAAATGAATGCTAAAATTCAAGACTTTAAACATTGAAAATGATTATTTGCATGAGTGCATAAAAAGAAAAATAGTCCCTAAGGGACTAAGGGTATGGAAATACCTGAACAATGTACAGGTAGGCTCAGATTTTCACAAAGAAATATTAGATGTATTTAATGATTGTGGTTTAGAAATTTTAAAGCTTGTTACTAAAGAAAATATTAGGGTGCAAGAAAGATTAAAAGGGGAGACTGATGTGTTAGATACCAGTATCAAAAACGATTTAATGCATGGGATTAGGGATGAGTGTGACAAATATTATAAAGTTAGAGATGATATTGATTTTAAATTTAATGAATTGGTGCAAAGAAAGATGAATAAATTAAGAAGGGATATAGAAGAATATAATAATGACCATAGTTATCCCAAACCTCCTTATATTAAATGGGATCATCAGGGTGATAAACCCATAAGGAATAACAAATATCAGTCTAGCACTTCTAGGAATAACAAGGAAGTGGGAAGAAAATGGAATGGTCTTGATTATAATACTGAATTTCCACCTTTAGATAGAGGGGAAAGGGGTATAGGTTATCAAAATAACCAGGATTTTCAGAGAAGGGGGGTGAGAAGGGGGAGAGGGAGGTTTTAGATAAATTGCACCCACCCCCCACATTAGACAACAGTGACATTCTTAGGATTGGTCCCAAATATACTTACAATGAATTTTCTATATATAATTATAGTGGTATTCCTATTACTAATGAGCATTTTGATCTATTAAGTAAGGGACTGAAGTTTATTCCCTATAACAAAGGGGATATTGTTAAAACCATTATTGATATGAAAGTATGTATGAGAAAATTCAATCTAAAAACTATAATGAATAATTATCCTACTCCTCAGGACTCAGGTCTAGTCCGTTGTTCTACCTTTAATCCCCCCTGCATCCACAGATTAAGAACCTGGATATGGTTTTGGAGAAGGAAATAAGAAGAGTATATAATCAAGGTTTTCATAAAACTAATCTTACTAAAGAAGAATATCAGATTTTGAAAATGTTAAGGAATGATTCTGATATTAGAATTATGAAACCAGATAAGGGAGGGGGTATAGTTATAATGGACAATATTATGTATGAGGGTAAAATGAACTGTATTTTGAGAGACGAAACAAAGTACGCTTGTGTTTCTATAAATGAGGTGAATGTAGCGTACCATAAAATAGACCTTAATTTGAAGGATATGTTGCTTGGAGGTACTATTAGTAAAAAAATATGAATATTTACAAGTGGGGAAACCAAGGATACCAATAATCTTCGGAATACCCAAGGTTCATAAAAGTATAGAGGATCCCCCATTTAGGCCAATAGTTTCCTCTGAAGGTTCGAAAACACTCCCCTTGGCCAAATATGTTGATTTGAAAGTAAAACATATATGTGCAAATAACAAATATATACTAAAAGATTCTTGGGATCTTTTAAGAAATATCACCCCTGAACTATATAAGGAAGAATTAATGTTTGTAACCATTGATATTATAGATCTCTTTTCATGTATACCCTATGGAGAGGGTATAAATATGTTTGAGGAAGCAATTTATGAAGATAAGAAATTGACTCAAGTAGATAAAATAACTGTTATGAGTTTAGTGGACATGGTGTTGAAATATAACTTTCTGATGTTTAACGAAGAATATTATCAACAAATTCAAGGGGTTGCTATGGGTGGAGCATGTGCACCCATATTTGCAAACCTTGTGTTGGCAAAATGGGAAGAAAAGTATATATTGTATTCTGAATTTAGTAAATACTGGACATTATACCGCCGCTTCCTAGACGATATAGTCATTTTTTGGACTGGAGGTATAGACAAATTTGTAGAGTTCTTTGACTATATAAATACTACTACCAACTTCCTGAAATTTACTTATACCACCTCTTTTGCTTCATTAAAATATTTGGATGTTGAGATCTACAAACATAATAATGTTTTTGAATCTAAAATTTATAGGAAAAAAACTTTTTGTAACTCTTTCTTACATTTTAGTAGTGCACACCCCTCACATTGCAAAAAGAATATAGTAAAAGGGCAATTTGTGAGGGGATGTCGCATGACTAGTTTAAATAAAGATTTCAATATTGAATGTAACATTTTGGAAAAAATGTTCCAAGAAAGAGGATATCCCATAGATTTTGTAGAGAACATCAGAAAGGAGGTGGAGATAGGGAGAGTTACTAAATTTAAACCTATTAAAGGAAGTGGTGAAACTATTTTGGAGACAAATACCATTATTAATAATAGAGAAACGGACGGTATTTTTGAACAGGCTATGATTTTAGAATATAATATGTCGAATTCCAAAATAAGAGAAGTTTTTATTAGGAAATGAAATAATTTCTCATCATACACTGACATTAATAACATTAAAAATATTGTTCCAAAAGTGGTATACAGGAATTCATTGAATATTAAGCAATTATTAGAGTCTAATAATATTAGGAATAAATTCAGTGGTTATGGCACAATAGGGGGGTTGAGGAGAAATGGAACATATAGATGTGGCCATTGTAAACAGTGTGAATATATAGTGGATAATAGTGAGATATATTTGAGCAGCAGGGGAATAACTATTAAAAACAAAGGACATTATAACTGTGGCACTCAGGGCTTGGTATATATAGCCTTATGTGGAAAATGCAGTTCTTTTTACATAAGGAAGACAGAAAGAGTCCTGAGGAGGAGAATATACGAACACACATACGAAATATTAAAACAAAAAGAAACAAATGCTTTATATAAACATACAAGAGAATGTGTTGGTTCGAAATTTTCATTCTTTATAATAGAGCAAGTAAAAAAGGATATAAGAGGAGGACTATGGGAAGAATGGCTTGAGTATAGGGAATTATGGTGGCAAATTAAGTTAGAAGCCACAAAAAGCCCTGGTCTAAATGAATATATTTCACTAACCCCAGTATTAAAATTAAAAGCTGGGAAAGTGTAATGAAATTAGTTGAACACTAGAGGGTGTCAACTCTCCAATGCACCTATATAGGGATTGATTAAGAAAGTTTTTTTTATATAATGTATTTCTTATTTAAAGTATTTTTAAGTATCAATTATTTATTTATTTATTAAATTAATTTATAAAGGCAATTTGTGTTATTATATAATATGTATTTATACACATTTTAACAATGAATAAGTAATTTTAACTATTTAATATAGTTGAATTTGTTCTTGGTGTTACTTAAGCAAGTCTATAGAAGTAACTAAATATTAATGAGATGAGCCTAACCTGATTTGACATTGTAAGATGCACTTTAAAATTATAGGTGGATTAATTTTCAAAAATGTATTTAAGCATTTTTAATTAATATAATGTGTTATATCTGATGAAGTCCAACAGAGAGGGTGGACGAAAATGCAGTGTATTTTAAGAGCATTTATGTGGAGTCTGTTACGTGGTTGTGGAATAAACTGCTTGTGGAAATAATTTTGGTGCAATCCTTTCCATCTTCTTTGCTCGTTTTGAGGTTATTGGTTTATTTTGAGCGTTTGGTGCTTTCTTGGTTGCTGGGTTTCTCAGTATGCCATGACTACATTGGCATAATTTTGTGTCATAACAGCATACATTGCCACTCGTAGTTTTTGATAGCAATAGGTACCTTCAAATGCAAAAAAAGTTATTACTCAAAACCTTGTAAATGCGTTCTATTAAAAATTTGGCTTTTCCCATGTAATTGTCACTTTTGTTTAACATGAATCCTGTCCATTCTAGACCAGCATCATGTGGAAAGAAGTGCATAATGCATGTAAATCTACAAGCACCAGTAAATCTTGTTTTTCAACATTAACTTGCTTGATTTTTTCAAGGAAGTCAAAGGAATCCCTAATAAAAAAAAAAAAAAACTTGATGCACCAATGTGAGTAATGCCCTATCAATATATTTGGAAACTCCTTCTAATTTTGAAGCCTGCACTGAGACAATTAGTCTGTATGGGGGATTAACATTTTTTTGTGTATTTTGAGAACAGCAAGCGATTTCCCAATTTTCAGTTTCAGAGTGTTGAAAAAATTGTACATATTCTCTGATGTTACCCCTCAGTTAAATTACTGTACAACCAATAATCTGTCTGCCTATATGCTTTACTAATATCTGAACATTCAAATAAAATGTGGTGTCATCTAGAAAAGCCTGCATAAACTCAATGCAATCCATTTTATTAACTATAACCATTGTCCCCCCTTTGTCAGCCTTAATTATATAAATGTCCTTGTTGCTGCCATGTTGTTTCAAACATAGCCTTTCTGACACAGATAAATTGTAAAACTTGTTTGTGCCTAAAACTCTCCTAACATCCTTTTCACAACTTTCATAAGGCTTTTATAATGGGATACAGTAGTAGATTAAAAACACTAGGAACCACAAAGTCCCTCATTTTTGCCATTTGATTGTTTTTAAACAAAAGCTTTAGATTCATCTTGTCGGTGTAACCTTTTAGATTAATGACCGCACCAAATCCAATCTAACTGCTGGAATGAAAGAGAAGCCTCTCTGCAAAACCTTAGCTTCCCCTTCTGAAAGCACCTTACCAGGTAAATTGAAAGCCTTGTAATCCAATGGCATCACCTTCTGTTAATTTGTTGCTTCCTTTCTGTCATTTTTGGAAAATTTTCATTTAACAGTTTCTCCAAAAATGTTCTTGCTGTTTCTGCCCACATTTTCTGAGGTGCTGCTCCACTTGTGTTGTTAAAATCCTGGTTTCTCCCTTGCCATTGTTTCTTGTTTGGAAAATAATGATATGGTGTTCCAAATACCTTTTTCTTTTGCAATCTCTTTGATCTTCTCTGTGAAGTGTGCCCAAATGGTGACCTGCTTGACTGCATTGCTTGTGTACTTTGTTCCATCTTTTGACCAAATTGAACTGAATTTGAATTTTAATTGAATTGAATTTGTTGTTGCCCATTTTCATTCTCTGTTTATCTTAAGGGGGGTCTTTTGAGATTGTTATATTTCTTTTTGTTTCTATAGATCTTTTTTTTACTCCACATCAAGTTTCTTAGCTTTTTCTTGAATTTTGACAAGTTTCTCACTGATCTGTGCCAAAGTTGCTGCTAGAGTAAGTTTTAACATCAGACCTCCAATCCACCTGTCTAACTTATAACTTTTATCTACACTGTTCTGCCTTAAAAGTTTCAAAAACACTAAGCCAGCAGGTTCACAAATACTGCTCCATTCATTCAGAAGACTTTCACTGTACCTGCCATTTGGTCTGATGTTGACTTTGAGAATTTTGGGCATTCTTTTGACCTTGATACAGTAATTGAGAAAGGCTATATCTCACTGCAATTTTTTTGCTTTCATTAATGAGATTTCCAAGTCCTTAAATAACCAATCCCTGTTTAAAAACACCCTCAGAACATCTGATGGAAGCTTAGTAAAATCTGTTATGTCATAAATATCCAAAGCAGGTGCTGTACAAATTCCTTGGATAGTGGCTGACCAATGGTTGTTTTTAATCACTTCTTCCATGGAATGCTTTTCAACTGTTGAGCTAGTTCCTGATACCATGATAGATTCCAAAGGATTCAAGTATGTACTAAGATTCAATAAAGACTCCTCATTCATTTCTCCTCTTTGAGATTCCATATAAAAATACAGCAAATCACAAACTCAAAGACAATAGGAACATTTCAAAATGGTGGTAAAAAATACAAAGAATGAAAAAATAACTACCAGCGGAGAATAAAAGTTCAAATGCTTTAATAAATATTTGTTAAGTGCTTTCAACCACAATGGCCTTTATCAGAATATAACCTTTAGTAGGAAAGTGAATACTTAAATACTATTCCACTAAAATCACCCTATCACATGACCCAATGACTATTAGTCAATTAAACAAACTATTCTACTAATATGTGCAAATCTTGCAAAGTTAAACGATAAAACAAAAACAAATTTGTTTACATTTTTTAATTTGCTGGTTCCTAATTAGAACCACCTTGTAATTTATGCTACTCTTAAGCCCAGGTTCACAATACCGAATATATTAATTTCTTTCCTGGTATAATAAATTCCATTCATCATCTTCATTTTACCAACCCCCTTACTTTTTCCTTTTATTCTTTCTTAAGCCTGCATTTTTAATTAGGTTTACATTCTTGTAACATTTTCATTCATCCATTCCCTATTTTCTGCTATAATAACTAACCCAACTGAATAAGACAGACATACTGGTATCTCACTTCCCTTTGGCATCTTCCAACATGCTTCATCCATTTCTGACAAAATAGTTGCAATAACAGCATAACAAAAATATGCATACTTAAGGGACATCCCTGCTTAACTCCCCTTTTAACCCTGATTTCCTTTCCCCTACATGTATTTACCTTTACTTTAACCATGAATTTTCATAACAAATTTATTAACTTCCACTATTTTTTTAACTTATTCCATATGCTTCAAATATTTCCTACATCATCTCATGACTTTCCCTATCAAATGTGCTCTCCAGTACACCCAACCAATCTTACCTTATTTTTTGTCAAGATCATACTATTTCCTTTACTGTTATTAACATTTCCTTCACTTCTCTCTTTTTACACAAAACACACCATTTCCTATTATTTCATTCAACACTTTTTTGCATCTTTTTTGATTATTCTCATAAATATTTTATAATCAGTATTCCCTGATGTTATAGGTCTACAGTTTCTACCTTTCCTTTCATCTGACCACACTATGCATTTTTTCCTGTGCTATCCGTTTATCTCACCATTCATTTATTACTTTACAAAAACACATTTTCTTCCATCCTCATTCACTTGTAAAACTCATAAGTTAGACTATCTAACCCTGGTGCTGACTATTTTCTCCCTTTTTATTACTTCTTGCATTTCTTCCATAGCAATCTCCTTGTTCTAATTCTGCCTTAGTACCTTCAAATATTGTTTAACAAACAATTCCTATTTCTCATCTTTCTTTTCATACATATCTTTTCACTACTTTCAATATTTCTCTTTGTTCATACCTTAAATCACCCTCTTCATCAAATAATGTATCTATTCTTCCTTCTTTTATTTTCCTAAATAAGGAGATACCTGTTCTTTCTTACTTTTAGGAAAAACCTTTGCCTAAGTAACAGATTTTTAATTTTCTCTCTGTTTTTGTCACACAACTATCTTTGTATTGCTCTTTTTTTTCTTTTTTCTCATTTTTTTACTTAGAGATTTTCCATTATTTCTTTATAGTCCTTTTTTATTTTTCATTCTGTTTTCTACCATTAGAGAATGTTCTTATACTTTTTAGACACAAACCATCACACAGACCGATTTTCATAAAATTCACTTTGCCATGTGTTCTTACCATAATGTCTTACTCTCCAGCTTCATTTATTTTCTCTTAATGTCACCAGTTAACTTTTTTGTTCCTATTGTATGTTTTCATTCTCATCTATTTTTGCCCACACAGCTCTGTGATCAGAAAACTCAGCAATTTTCATACCTCCTTTAAATACTTCCATTTCATTAGAACATATTACATAATCCACCTCTGTTTTAAATAGAGCTCTCTGGTAAGTTTATTCTCTTTCTTTCATGCCTGTAGTCTTCCACATTTTATAATGTTCATCAGTACTTTCACATTCTCCTTCCTTAAATTACAGTTAAAGTATCCTATAATAATAATAATAATAATAATAATAATAATAATAATAATTATAATAATTATAATAATAATAACCTAAATATATTTTAAGATCTCAGACATAATTTCCTATCTGTTACATTTGTTTATGCATACATTGTAAATGTTGTTGTTGTTTGTCTTTCTGCTTTTTCCGGTAAGGGGTCACCACGGTGGAACTTTGGTCTGCTAATGATTGCCAGTAGATTTTTACGAAACGCCGAGGTGCCAGCTCGACACCCAACCTTCAATGAAGGCACACCCATTTACTTTTGTATGCTACCCAACCGTGGGGAGGACATGCAGACTCCACACAGAAGGCACTCCCAAGCCACGCCGATAATCGAATGGGAGAACCTATTGCTGTGAGGTAACAACGCTACCGCCGTACCAACGTGGCATCGTTTATACATACATTGTAAATAATCTTACATATTGTTCTCCTTTTCTTATATCTCACATAATACTAATGCCAGGTAGAATGGTTGTGTAATCTATTATTTTAATTTCTCCATTTCTTATCAAAATCCTTATACCTTAACGTTCATTTCCTACAGACCATATAATCTTGTTTCCTCACAAGGCCTCAGTTCTATCCTTTTTATTTTTTTAACATATCTTATATCTAATAAACATTTAATTTCTGTGTTCACCTTCTTGCAATATTTAATTACCATTAGGCTCCTTATATCATTTTTAATACTATTCACATTTACACTTGATATCTTTACATAATCCCTTTCCTTTCTTTGCTTCTTTTTTCCAAGTTTTATTTTTCTTATTCTTCATACCCTTCCACTTACTGATCCTTTCATTATTTTGTCCAGTAGTTCACACTTATTGTCTTCCTCAATTGCCACGTTTTTTTTCTCAATAACTCCATTTCTTCTGAATTTATTATATGATCTTCTTCTCTATTTTCTTCCACAAAATGATGTATCTCATGTTCTTTGCTATCGTTTTCAGTATATTTTTCAGCTATTCTTTTGTCTTGTAATATAGGACAATCAAACCAAAAATACCCCTGTACATAACATTTACTACAATTTGGTTCACAATTGTTACCTGTAAGGCCCCTCTCTCTGCATTCCCTGCATCTTCTTTTTTCACAGTCCTGTACTAAATGACTTTTATCTCCACCAAAATAAAAGGGGAAAAAGAAAATGGCCTTTGGCTGGCCCCAGTATCTCACAATCTCTCTCTCTTTCCATTAACATTTATTACTTGTTGAACATGCTGCATCCTTCCTTTCATCACATCTATTGTTATTAACACTTCTCACCCCAGTCCACAAATTTCTTTACTCAAATACATTTTTATATCATGCAACTCTTTATAAACAGATAAGAAAAAAATAATTAATTTAACAACATCAATGTAAGATACAGTACAAAACTCAAAAATTACAGTCCTTCGATGGTCAGTCTCTTGTCTTTTTCTTGTCTCAGGATAGAATTTTTCTAATTTTATTTATTTATTCTTTTTTTTAATTTATTTTATTTTACATTTGTTGACCGGGTATGTCTGACTGAGCCAAAGCCCTTTTTCAGCAGAGGCCCGGGGAGAAAAGCTCCAGTACATACATATAACATTTGGTCATTGATTATAGATATTATACAAGTGGCATTTTTGAGAGTTAACAGATTACTTTTTGTCACCTTACTAATATTATTTAAGTAAAAAAAAAATGTAAAAACAGCTAGATTACAGCCACTGCAATTATTAAAAGTAGTAGTTAATATAAAAAAGTAAACATAAGAGAACACAAGTATATATATATATATATATATATATATATATATATATATATATATATGTATATATATTTTATTTTTATTATTATTTTTTTTTACAATTAATCTAACAGGATATAGTACAATATAATGAAGAGGAAGACTTTGATTAGAGATGTGAAGTAGAAAGTTTTCAGGGAGGGTTTGAGCATTAGCAAATCCATTTCCTGTTGAAATATTCTTTTAGCATTAGTTTAAATTGTTTGGGATGCATGTTTGTTCGAATTTTGAGGGGAAGTTTGTTCTATTCAATAGAGGGATGCTAGCTGTATAAGTTACATCCAGATTTAGATTTAGGCTTATAGATTTTTAAGAGGTCTAGGGAAGAGCTTCGGAGGTTTCTTGAAGAAGTATAGTGGGAGATGATAGAGTGTAAGGCTGGACAGAAGGATGGCTGGTAAAGAATTGAGTGTATGGTTTGGAGTTGGGAGAGAAGGAGGAGGTGGGTCAGTTCTAGCCAGTTTAATTATCTTAGAGAGAGACAGTGGTGTGATCTATAGGATTGTTGGGTTGCAAATCTAGCTACTTTGTGGTATGTAGTCTCAAGTCTAGTAAGCAGAGAAGAGTTTAGGTTAGTAAGGATTTGTGAGCAATATGTTAAGCAGGGAAAAAGGTAGGCATGAGTGAGGGCTATTCTAGCTTCCTGAGTAACAAATGTGTTATTTCTTTATAGTAGACCTAGTTTAAGGTGAGTTTTCCTGATACAGCTATTTATGTGGAGGTCGAATTTTAATTGGTCATCAATTGTGATGCCAAGGAGTTTTGAGCTAGGTTCAACTACAATAGGAGTCTTATTGAGTGACTGGATAGCAAAAGGGGTCTTTATGTGGTTGGATGTTTTAGGGAGGAATAGTAGGAAGTTTGTTTTTTTAGGGTTGAGGATGAGTTGGTTGTTTGAGAACCATGTTTCTACTGAGTTAAAAGATGACTGGGTAGCTGTTAAGAGTTCAGAGTGAGAGTTAGCTGTTGTTATGATTGTAGAGTCATTGCCATATTGTATAATAGAGGAGGGTGGGCAGGAGGTTTGTGGAGATGTTGAAAAGTAGTGGCCCTAGAATGGAACCTTGAGGGATACCCATTTGTATTGGAAGGGGAGTCGATAAAGCAGTGTCCCATTTACAGACTGGAGTCTATCTTTTAGATAGCTTTCAAGCTATACCACTGTTTCAGGGGAGAAGTTGAGATCAGACAGTTTGTTTAATAGTAGAGAGTGAGAGACAGTATCAAATGCTTTTGAGAGATCAAGAAAGAGACAGGAGATTATTTTTTGGTCATCTCTGGCCATGGAAATAGTATTTAGAAAGGATAGTAGTGCAGTATAGGTGCTATGTTTTGGTTGAAAACCATGTTGTGTAGGAGTAAGAAGGTTTTCTTGAGAGAGATGATCCATGACTTGAGTATGTATGCATTTTTCAAGAATTTTTGACAGAGGGGAGAGGATAGCAATAGGTCTAAAGTTAGAGGTTTCAGTGGGGTTACCGAACTGTTTCCAGATGGATGGTACTTTGGATTCAGAGATTGAGCGGTTAATGATGATAGAGACGGGAAAGGCAAGTGAGTGGGCAGCTGTCTGAAGAAAGTAAGATGGGATGTTAGCAGATACTGAGCATGGTTTTAGTTTGGAGAGTAGGATTCAGATGTATGTTGTGGAGCTGAGCTTGAGGGAGAAGATTTTGGGAGGGGTAGTTGTTGAAGAGGAATCTGGGTTTATGGTGCTCATTTTATTAGAGCTATTTGAGTTAAAGAATTTTGATATAGACTCAACAAAGTAAGTATTGAAGGTGTTGACAGTTTCTAGTGGTGTCTTTTCTGGGGTAGGGTTGGGTGCGGTAGGGTTTCCAGGATGAAGTATTTGATTGATAGCGTTCCAGAACATTTTTGGGTCAGATTTTTAGTGTTGTAGGGGGGTTATAGTAGAATTCTTTTTTGTCTTTATTAATTAGTCTCTTGGTCAGGTTTCTTTGCTTTTTATATCTTTGTAGGTCATTTGGGTCTTTTGTTTATAGCCATTTTTTCCAAGACTTATCTCTAGACTTCATTAGAGTTCTTGTGCTTTTTGTTAGCCAATGAGATATTTTAGTTTTTGTCCTAATTTTACGAGGTGGGGCTAATGAGTTTACGATATCCAGAAAAGTAGAGTTGAAAGCAATGATAGCTTCATCTAGGGGGTTCTGAGTGAGGAAATTCCAGCATACTATAGATATGAGAGTATTTAGTGTTTCTGGGTTGAAATTGGAGAGATTATGTCTAGTACTATATCTGTTACAGTAAACCAAAAGTTTCAAAAGTCACTTTACAAAAGTCCTCAGTGCCCAAATGTATTAATCATTTTATGTCTTTTATACTAAATCCTGAAGGCAAATTTATATTGTCCAAAACATCATCTGTTTAAACAAGTCAGTCTTTGTTGTAATTCTTACCACAATTTTTTTAGTTTTGAGTAGCCCACTTACAGTCTCTTGCTGCACACTTCTTTCTGTTGTCACACTTGTTTGCCTTCCCATTCTTACAGTGTCAGCATATGATTTTTTTCATACCCTGTTGCTGATGTGTGCCTTTAAAACTAATTACTTCACTAGCCAAACACACATCAGTGCTTTCTACTCCTTCAAAATCCACTGCTTTTCTTGTAGAAAATCCACTGCTTTCATAATGTGATCAGTTACTACATTTCAGCTTATATCTGCTCCATTTTCTGGCTCACTTTGCTCTATCAAATTCAATAAATCCTGAACTGGTAAAACACCTTTTTCTAACTCTGTTACAACAATTTCCTCACTTTCAATAGTTTCAAATCACCTCTTAATCTGCTTCTTCCAAACCACACATGGCTCCATCTCTCGTGGAATCCTTCATCTTGGATTTCTCAGAATGAAGTTAGCAGCAGCCCTCTTGCACAACCTTGTGGCTATGATCAAAGCAGCAAGACAAAAGAGTATTTTTTTTATTATAGAACATAACTTGTATACAATATTTATTATTTACAGATCTACTTCATAACACCGAAAACTTACGATACCGAAATCCAATTACCAAGCACAGAATGCGGAAAACTCAAAACACTGAAAAATCAAAATGCCAATGTTTGACATACCAAAACAAGCCATGCAAATGTTATAGTAAAATCCCTTAACCACACCATAACTACAATGCCAACCACACATCACACTTCCAAAACCAAACACCATTCCTGATAAAATAAATTGCAAACTCTGCAAAGTAAACCATGACTACTAATCTAACAAATCATCTGCACATTACCATAGTATTCACTACATAAAAACACATACTATACAGTACACAAAATCAATAACTATAAACTAACCTCTGATCTATAAACTGTACTATTTAAAACCCGCCTTGGTGGTGGGGCTACACCCCCTCTAACTAAACATACCAACTCCGGGATCACACTACAGTGGGGAAAAGGACACGTACCGTTTTGTGACCATATTGGAGTGTAAACACTCCCAATATTGCTGGGAGTGTCATATGAAACATCCAACATTTTTTTTTACCCTAAAAACATTTAAAGACACACACTTACATACTACTACCTGCATTATAATCATTATTCGAGACATTGTCATTTTTAGTTTCAGTATAATAAAATCTGACATTTTCAACTTTTAGTGTTTTGAGTTTTTAGCATTCTGTGCTCGGTAATATGGATTTCGGTATTGTAAGTTTTCGGTGTTGTGAAGTAGATCCATTATTTACATATTTACATCATATGCAGATATTTAAAGATCTTTAAATTCTGTACAATATATCTTAAACACTCCCCCACCTTTTTTTATACAACCAAAACCATATTGTTTCCAAAGTCTTCGCCAATACCCATTTTCCATTGCAGTTAATTTCATTCAGTTTTCAGTCCATATTGTCCATGGAATATAGAATATTATTCTGTCCATCTTCTTTACCTCCTCTTGCTTTTTTGCACCATAAAAAAAAACAAATTTAATCATATCCATACTTATTTGCTCAACTTTTATAATTTCTTTCAACATACTACTTTTACATACTTCAATCCATAAATCTTTAACTCTTATACATTTCTAACAAACATGCTGTATTGTTTCATATTCTCCACACTCATTACATACTCTAGCTTGATTACTGTTGCAAGGCATATTTGCCTTAACTGGTAACTTTCCTATAGACAATCTCCATAAAAAAATTACATTCATGTATTTGCCATTTAAATCTCATTTTTATTGCACTCTTTTTATTGTTTATCATCTCCTAAAATTTTCCATGGATCAATAAAAAAAATGTTTTCATGATACTCTGATACCATTCTCAATCTTATTAATTTTTAATTTCCATATAATTTATTTCGATATTCTTTCATCTCTTCATGTATACTTTTTTAAATTATTTTACCTGTCTCATTTTTTTCCAAAAATATTATACTTATATTTTAAAATAATATCTATCAAGCTTTTTATCTTCTTTTATACACATTTCATTGCTCTATTTAAATTCAGTGATGCTGCATGAACAATTGGGTTTATTAGTCCCAGTCCCCCTTGCTCTTCTTTCACTTACAAGATGCCTCTCTTAACCGGATTCAACCTGGGCCACCAGATGAAAGAAAATAATATAGCCATCAATTCTTTTTCATATTTTGTTGAAATCATATAAATGTTTGCCATATATGCAATCTTTCCTAATACCATAGTGTTTATCAAATGTGCTTCCTTTCTATAAGAAAATCTAAATGTATTCCAAAAAGTGGTCATGTCTTTCATATCTTTAAATATTGTTTCCCACTGTTTAACCTTGTAAACATTTTCTCCAAACATTATTCCTAAAATATCTAAAAATTCCTCATTAAATTCTATGTCTCTTATATTTCCTATAAACCCAAATCCCTTACTGTTTTCTTTACTTATACATAAACCAATTTCTTTTAATGAAATGCTTAATTTTTAATTGCATTTTCCATCCATTCCTTATCACTGTTGATTAATACAATATCATCTACATAAATATACATTATAGGAAAATATAATTAATTTAATATTCTATATCCTGCAGTATTTGTCATTTTATTAATCTTATTCATTATTATTTTCATAACCAAGGAAATAATGATGCTACTAGCCAGGCAGCCTTATCTTATTCTACATTCTATTTTCAATTCCTCACTTATCCATCCATTAACATTAATTTTAACATAATTTCTATCATATGCTGATCTAATTACAATTATTATTCTTTTACCTATATTATATGCACTCAAAATGTCCCATAATGATTCATGCTGAATTCTATCAAAAGCTTTACTTAGATCTCCTATCATGACCTTTGCATCAACTTTTTTATTAACAATGTCATCTACCACTTCTTTAACATTCCATAAAAAAATCTTGAGTTCCTTTTCCTTTTCTATGAAATACAGTTTGCTGATATAACTTATCAACCTTATTTGTTAATCTTTTAGTTATAATTCTCAGAAATATCTTATAATGTGTATTACTTGAAATTATAAGTCTTCATTTCTTTATATCACTTTTATCTCCTTTTTCCATATAAACTTTATGACCACTGTACATATCTCTTTATAATTTATTCCCATGATTAGCCATCCATTCAATATTTCTATAAATACAGCTTTTTTTCTAATTCTCCATTTCATTATACATATGATATTCAATGTCATCTAATCCCATTGCTGTATTCATATTTATATCTTTCAATACTTCATTTAATTCCTTAATACTTATTTTTCCAAGTATTCATTATCTTCCATATTTAATCTGCTTATTTCATATTTTCCTTTTTCATTTATTTATTTTTTAACAAACAATTGTGCTACATGCTCTTTAATTATTTCACATATACCGTCCTGTGTCCTCACTTGTTTTCCTTCTTTATTCTTTAACTCCCTTATTGTTTTCATCTTTAATTTACTTAAATATGGTGCTACTTCTTACTTCTTTTCTTGTAAACAATATTTTTGTTTATATAACAACTTATTAATCTTCACTTGATTATTTTCATATATGTCCCTTTCTTTCTCATAAAAGGTTCTCTCTTTCTTTAATAAATCACTAAATATTTCTTGACTTAATTTTTTATATATCTTATTTTCCTTTTTTCTCTTATCCTGTATACATTCTAGAAAACATGTTTTGTATTTTTCTTTAAAGCTAATCCACCAGATTTTCATAAAGTTATCTCATACCTATATGATTCCTACATAACATAATTATTGTTTTTTATCATCTTGTTCCAATTCTTTCTCATTTAATCTTTTAATTCCTTTACCTATTCTTATATACTCCTCTTTCTCTTATACTCTTATCCATATAGATAAATGATCAGAAAAACAATCTTTTTTATTCCTTGTTGTATAATCTTTAAGCTATCTTATACCAAAACATAATCAATTTTAGTCATAATCTTATTTCTCCTATACGTCCAATGCATATAAGGCTATAATTCTATAAACACATTTATTACTTCATAGATCTAACACCGTTATATGTCCAAGTTCAGCCAATGTGACATGTAATATTTCAATATTTCCCTGACATAATATACATATACCAGAGCACATTTATTTTTCCATATTCCAAATAATTGAACTATTCCATAATATTTCTGTTTGCATCCTTTCTTCCTCAGTTAATATTCTAATATTTATAATATGATTGCATGTACATCTATTAACGCACACCCTTCTAATATACCTATTCTCCTCTTAATATTTTTTATACTACTGACATTTAAGGTCAGTATCTTCAGTTTTTAATGGAGAGAAAATAATAAAAGCTAAATCTCATCCTTTACCTTTCTTATTTTCTTTTATGGACATACATTTTTATTTTATTTTACCCTTTTTCCTGTAGAATTCTTCCTTTATTTTACTAATTGCCGATTCACATATTCCTCTTCACTTGTATCATTATTGTTTTGCTCTCCTTTGTCACCCCCTTTTTTAACATTACTTGATATCGCCTCACCTGTCTCATTCTGATTTATATGCTCCTGTACTGTACTTTTTTCTTGTCCCAAATCTTGTATAACCTCTTCTCCAACTTGTTGTTCATCATTATCACATTATAACCATGATGTCCAGTATTACCACATATCTTACATTTTAAATCACATTTCTTTTGTCTCATGTCCTGTCTTTCCACATATAAAACATTTCCTTTTATTACATTCACTAACTAAATTATTGTCTTTTCCATGAAAAAAAAACAAGTTTTAGGCTGCCCCGTGTATTTTACAAAACTTCTGTTACCATTCACATTTATAACATTTTATATTTGTATTACATTATTATTTCCCACTTTTAAAATAATCCCCCTATTCCCATCCCCCAGTCCGTAGTCCTCTTCATCACAAATGTTTGTCATGTCCATAACATCTGTACATACAGTCAGTAAGTGCATTTTCAATTCTATAGCATCGATGTCTGTTCTAAATCGAACTGTTATTCTTTTTTAGTTGTATGACACGCTCCAACCAAGGATACAAGCTCTTTTTTTGCTCTTACTTTTCTAAAACATGTTCATAAGCTGACCATTTTCAAATAATAATAAGTCACAAAAAGTTTCCTTATTAATTAGTATGAAAGCTCTTACCTCCTTTGCAGTAACCTAATGGTGCTATTAAGGATTCCCAGGCTTCACACCTGTCTAGTCCCTTTTCTTTTTTACTGCTTATTCATACTGCTTAGTTGCGTGTATATCTTCTCTTTACATCCTTCACTTCTTCCTTTCTGTCTTCTTCTTTCACAGTTTGTGCATATGTCTTCCCTTCTGGGTCTCTTTCTCTTCCATATTCTTCTATCCTTTCCATTATTTCACTCCACAACACTGCTGCATTATTCTCTGGTTCACTTTGGTTAATCATCTATTCCCGATAATCATCCCACAACCCTCTGGACTGGAGGGTTGTAATACTACTTTCCTTATGACTCTTTGTTTCTTCCTCAAACAACTTCTTTTGGAATACATTCTCCAAATCAACCACTGTCTCATCTCATGAAATGTTCTGTTCCATCACCTCCTTCCTGTCCAATATAAACACTTTTTCCACTTTCTGTTCACTAACTTCCATCTCAGGTAGTGATTCTACCAACTCCATACTCTTCAATACATCCTCAGCCTAGTTTGCATTCGCTATGATTCCTCCTGTCTGTCTGGGCCACCTATGCGCCTGGATTAGAAACATGAGGGCAGATGTGTCACATTAAAATGCATCCCCCTACATGAAAAGAGTAGGGGAAGTTCCCCAGTGATCTGGCCAATTTTCCCTATAGTCAGTATGAATTCCACTTTGATTCACCCCATGAAAGGACGCCATTGGCCTAGTGTGACTGCTGTGGTCAACAAAGTGTAGATAATTTTTAAAAAAAAATTATATCAGCATTAATAAAGCCCTCATTACTGCAGGTGTATTTGTGAACACAAATTGAACATTTTAGAATGCAGACCATAACCTTATACTAGAAAAGTTGAATAAACTGAACTTTGGTGATATTTCCATTAAATAGTTCAAAAACTACTTAATGGATAGTTCCTTTCAAATCTACTCAAATAACTGTCTCAAAAAAAGTAGACATGATACAGGAGTCTCACAAACCTCTGTATTATGCCACTCCTTTTTTTCACTATTTATTAATGACATAACTCTATATCTTTCCAACTATAACACAATTATGTATGCAGATGATATATTCTTACTAGAATTTAGTAAAACACAACAATCCTTTCAAAGGCCTATCCAATCAAAATCCATAGAGATGTGTTACTGGTTCTTCAAACAAACAAACTCCTAATTGACAGTAATAAGATTAATGTCATGCTATTCACTACAGCAAAGAAACTGTATTAGTTACCTCCAAAGGCGGCGCAACTGAAAATGTTACAAAATGGCAAAAATATTGTGGGCTAATTCTCAGTCAGCTTTTAAACTTCAGTTTACAGACAGACAATATCACCAGTAAAGTTCTATATCAGGTTAAACCATGCTATTGAAATTTTATTACACTTAGATAAAAATATTCTGATACCCAAAAAAGAATATGCTTTTCATATAGTCACCCTCCACTCAGCTTACAATATTAAAAAAAAAAATCAGATAGCTGAAAATAAAATACTTAGGTTTGCCCTACTGGCATTGCAATATATATGAAAAAGTATACTGGCTACTAGTCACAGAGACACATTTTTAGTAAATAGTCTGATTTCTTAAATTCAACCCAAAGCTATTGCACCCCTTCCCTTAGCAGAATACTTCAAAACAAGGAACCAAGCTACTCCCCTAGAAAAGGCCAAAATGCCTCTATCACACTTCACAGACTTAGATTTCATTTTGCTGGTGGAGAAAATGCCTTCTCCAGCACTGGAACAACGATGTGGAATGCATTGCAAATAGAAAAAATCAGAAATAATGGGATTATTCAAGCAAGACTATTTCCACAAAATGAATCCAAGTGTAAGTGCTTTTGTGACACTGCTTAATTGAAACAAAACATAATTAAACATAACCACTTGTAAATGGATTGCTGTATATTTCATTCAACAGCATAGACATGTATAGGGTTAAAAGCCATAATTCACCTCTAGTGCTCATTGTAAATATCAGCTGTATTACTTTATTATAATTTCTATAAACGGCTTACTTTCTTCATGTGCATCTTCTTCCTGTATATAAACTATTTCAGTTCTTGTGCTAAATATATGTATGTTGTGTTGCACTAATGTTATGCATGGAGTAAGTACGTGGTTTACCCTGGTCATGACTGAAAAGGATAAATGGACCAGATCACGCTCCTGGTTATCAAATTGTAAAATAAAATAAAATAAATCAAAAATATAGCAGCTGGTCATGTATAGGGTAAGAAGAGATGTAGTTTCTAGGATTACTGCAAAAAATGCCACACATCACGTGTCTTTGAGGCGGCCTTCCCAGAAGTCATCTGTAGTGGCATCTGTTAGCATTATGACATACCTTTCACCCCACTTCTTCAGTTCTCAGTCTAGCATTTTGCCTGATCGTTCTTCACCCAAGAAATAAGTTGTGTTTCTTCCTTGTAGGGTCTATTAGACTCCTGATATGCTTTAAGCACCTCATCTTATTTGCTTACCAGGATAGTATCTTGCCTGACCTTTCTGCTTGGACCCAGAAATAGGTTGTTGCTCTGTTTAAATAATGAGAGGCATCTTTTTATTTTAGTTCAGATTACTTGTATCTATACATGTGAACAAGGTACTTGTCTCTAAACTTATTTTGCCTGCTCAACTGATGCAAGTTTGTCACCTTTTTATTCTAGATAGCGTCTGTCTTTTCTGTCTTCTACATAATCAGTTGCTATCTTACATATACCCTTTTAATATGAGCTTTGCATATTCATGTTAGGCTTGTGAAGGCTTAGATTCAGAGTAGTTATGTCTGTGTTTCATTTCATCTCATTTTGTTTGTTGGCAGAAAGAAATATTTTGCCTGTCCATTCTGCCCTTTAAATATATTCAGACATTACAAGCCTCGTTCATTGACACTCTTCCTTTGTCCTTTTCTATCTGTTGCATGCTGCCTTGAATGCATCTGTTTATTTCTCTATCACTTATTCCATTAGTGTAGTCAATCCATCCACAGAATGCTCGGTGAAGAAAACTTTCTCAGGTCTAGAAAGTAGCTTGTTATTTCTGTTTTCTGTCTGTAGCATATTCTACACCTCTTTCCTCCCTATGCAGCCTGATCCCTTCACATCTTCCTGATACTATTTTGTGTACCCATATCATGTCCCCACTATCTCTCCTTGTCTCCAGTGAAAAGAGTTCCATTTCTTTTAGTCTTTATTCATAGTTTTTTTCTTCCATTTATCTATTATGCTGTTTGTGACCTGCCTTTAACTTCTTCCAGTAGTATAAAATCACCTGTTTTTATGGTCCCCAATACTGCATGTAACTCTTGAGTCATACTCTTATCAAAGACATACACAGTGAGTACAAACTACCTACACAGTTAGTACCAATGACCTACACAATGAGTACCAAAGACCTACACAGTGAGAGCATTAGTTTCCTATTTCTGGAATCAACTCCTTAAAAATGCAACGCAGTACCCTACTTACTACTGCTACTATCCTTTCACATTGTCCTAGTGGACCAGTCTGGGTGAGCTAATCCCTCTCATGTCCTTTTCTTGTTCCGTCTCATGCCCCCAAGCTGGTGTCTTGCACCTGTTATTGTGGTGCAGGTGCAGTACTTTGCATTTGACTGAATTCATTCTCAAGCTCCACCTCTCTGCTTGCCTCACCAGCTTTTCCAAGTCCTACCTAAAGCTCTCCACTTATCCTCCCTACAGCCCCCATCTCTTTGTCATTTACTGTTTTTATCCACTTGGATATGCCTAACAAAAATGATTACAAGAGAACAGAGTTCACAACAGAGATGCTTGTGGGACCTACCAGTTAGTTTCTTTGCTCCAATCCACCTTCTGCAGTTTACCTAGACGACTTCTGTATAAAACCATGTCAAAGGCTTTCTGAAGTCCATGTAGATCACCTTCACCAGCAGTTTCTTGTCTGGTTCCCCATGACGCATTTGGAAAAGTGGATCATGTATGACTGACAGCACCCTTCTGGCCATGACTGCTTTATTTGAGCTTGTTGTTATTTTCCATAAAAGAAACCTGTCTTCCTCTCATGATTGTTTTCTTAACTTTCCTGATCACTGATGTCGACTGAGTGGCTTACAAATACGTGGGATCTTTTTACTGTACTACCCCCACTGCAGAAAAAATACTGTTTCCATTTTCTAATTCTGTGGTACTTTTGCAGATAGTTAGTGGCCTACTGAAGATCTCTGTCAGAAGACTGGTCAGAACTCTGTAAAAGTGTGACTGACAGTGGCCCAGAAGGCCCATGTGCTTTATTGTCCTCTAGTACAATCCATTATCTCTCTCTCTCTCTCTCCCCCCTCACATGCAGCCTCCTTTCTGTATACTGCTATCTTTCCACTGCAGGTCCAGTTTTGTACTTGTATTCATGCAGCACTGCAGCCTCTCATTAATTGCTGAATACTGTGGTGAAGTATTCCTTTGGCACCTCAACTTTCTTCTCATCAACTGTAACTTACTTCATATCCTTACTAGACTGGTAGCATCTGTCCTACCCCTGCCTTCTGTCTGACATATACCTAAGGAAGTGCCTGATCCACTTCCTTAAGTCTTCTATTACTTCCTGCCCCACCCACTCCTTTGCACATCTCACCTCCTTCATCATTCTTTTGTTTACCTCCCTGTAGTGTGCATGTTCTAACTCTCTACCTCCTGCTGTCCATCTTCTATGTCTTCCTTTTAGCTTTACTCAAACAATCTTACTTCTTTGTGCAGACAGCTTGGCCTTTTCCTTTTTTTGTCTTTTCCTCAATGCTAGTTCCATATCTATGATCATGCCATATCTGAAACAT
This sequence comes from Protopterus annectens, assembly GCF_019279795.1. Lineage (NCBI taxonomy): Eukaryota > Metazoa > Chordata > Ceratodontiformes > Protopteridae > Protopterus > Protopterus annectens. The sequence goes on along the minus strand of NC_056748.1, from coordinate 930,155,527 downwards.
GTTATTCATTTGCTTGTCTCTTCACTCTCTGTCCAGTTTCGTCTCCCTTTTTTATTCTTTTTTTCACAGTTCTACAAAGTTTACTCCCATATAGTCCTACATAATTGTCTTTGACCTAACTTCATGGTGTACCCCCCCCATAATGGTCACTGTTAGGTATAGGTGCATTCAGCTCAATTTGCCCCCCTTTTGTCTTGTTTAGAATCAGTTTAGTGGTTCTAGCTTTTTTCTGGTGTGTTCATCTTCCAGCTAATTGAAGCCAGCTTCATCAAAGTCTCATTCGACTTTCTCTCCCATTTAAACCTTGACTTTGGGACCTCACAGTCCACGTGATAGATTCAAGTCTCCCATCACAGTGACTCTCTTATTCTGTTTTCATTTTATTCTTTCATGCATCATTCCTCATTCTCCATGGATGTGCCAGGGTGTTGATATAAAGTGTCTGTCCAACAGCCTTCCTGAGTGCTAGCTCTCGCTAGTCACCCTGTTTTACTGGATGCTACTCTTCTTCTTCCTCTGCCACTTCACGTTTTAAATATTCTCTTATTTTGATTACCACTCACTCCTGTATTTTTTCTCTCTGTCCTTCCTGCATGACCTACAGCATGGCACATCCATGCTCCATACCCTGTTTATTACTGGCCCCTGCTTCTGTTACACCAGCCATGTTCACAATACATCCCGCATTGCTTCCTGCCATTCATCCCTGTCTAAGTCTCCATTTGTTTCCCATGCATAGGTCCCCTCAAATTATCTATGGTATGATCTCAGTTATTCTCATTAAGGTAATAGTTATTCTTATTAGGGCTAATACATAATTATCGACCATGGGAAGGGTAAGGCCAATCTATAAACAAATGGGACAGGTTATTTCAAGTACAAAAAGGGAAACTGTCTAGGCTTCAAATGGTACACAAGGGGTAGCTACCTAGTACTTACCTAGGAACCTATGCTGCTCCATAAGTTTGTTCTCCTCTTGTGCCTGATACATGGTTGTCTCTGCATTGCCACTTTTATGCAGACCTGGGTGCTCCAGTTCTTAAACAGTAAGAGGCCACCTCTCATCAAAGCAGATCTTCAGAATATGTATCTTAAAGACACTGTGAGGAAAACAGAGGCACCGTCCAACAGGGTGTGGAGAGTCATAGTAGAAAGATGAGTGCAGTATATCCAAGATGAGACTTTGTGACACTTAACTAATACTCTAATAGCTGAAGAGCAGGGAAAGGCACATGGGTTGTGCATACCCTTATGGTTTAATATGATCAAGTAGATGGAAGGGATCTACCAGCTTGATCAATTAGTTCAATGTTAGATAAAGATCTTAGGATCAAATTTTGAGTTTTCACATACCAATCATGCATGAGGTCCTCCTTATCAAGAAGAGAATCTGCCATGATATTTGAATCTCCTCAAGTATTGCTGGCATACTGTTTATGTTACAAAGTGTAATGGCTTGGAATAGGTTCGCAAAAAATTAGGGTTTACCTTCATTTGATTTTTTGAGAAAGTCTAGAAGAATTTTGCTCCACCACCCAGCTGCCTTCACTTTCCTTTATGTTTGGTCTGGTCATTTCCCGGTACTAGATGGACCTGCCTTCACTTTCCTTTACGTGTGGTGTGGTCATTTTCTGTTTCTAGCTGAGTAGCCACTCTTCACTTTGAAGACCCAACTGTATACATTATTGCTTGGCCAAATCAACCCCCCCCCCTTCAAAGCAGTATGAAGAAGTACTTTGCAAGTTTTTTTTCCCCCTGGATCTGTGCTACATCGACTATTTATTCGTATGTAAACATTTATAAACATTTATGTTCCAGGAGTATAGATTTGGAGGGGGGGGTGCATACATTTCAGTGCTTAATTGATGTAATCCTGATGTTTGGGGGGGGTTGTTTCCTATATGAAGTTGTTCCTTACACTATTGAATATATATCACAGGTAGTCAAAAGTTAGCTGAGGGATCAAAATACTATGATTTTGTTATGTCTCACATGATAGACAAATGCTAATTACAAATGGCAGGGCTATCACAAGAGCATGAGCATCGCCATCTAACACAACCTGCTGCTCAAAAGTTCATAAATCTCAAAAGAGGAATAAGTAATTTCCTTTAGTTACTCTGGACAGTAGTATTTATGTTCCACTTCAATTGCTAGCTACCAGGCACAGTGTTTCTGTTGATCAGTCCAAGAGTGCAGAATGAAATTTTATGCCAGAGATCTGCATATTTTTGGAAGATATGGGTCCCTTTGCATTCTGGTAAGTGCATGTTATTTATTTGTTTAATTATTGCAGTTTGATTACCGGCTAAATGGACTGGTCGACATACCCTTTTCATCCATGACCCGGGACCATGGCGCAAGACACAAACAGAAAAATTATACAAACACTAAAGAATACACAGAGTTACAGCTGGTACAGTAATAAAAACACACTTGTTATGTTATTTACAATTACAGATACACGTAATGTTATTGGCCATGTATATAATTAATGTAGGCATTCAATCTGTGTTCATTTATCAAAAGTGTATCTTTACAAGAAAGGTGTGGCTGCAGCATTCGCTGCAAGGACTAGGCATTGTCATGGAAGCAAGAGTATTTGGTAAACTTAAACAATTATTCTTTAAGTTTGTTTCTAAATAATTAAAGTGTTTCTTGCTGTCTTGTTTCTGCATGTTGTTGTATCTTTCGGCTTTTCCCGGTTAGGGGTCGCCACAGCGGAACTCCGGTCTGCTAATGATTGGCAGTAGATTTTTACATGCCGAGTTGCCAGCCCTGATGCACAACCTTCAACAAAGGTACGCCCATTCATGCATGTCTCCACACAGAAGACGCTAGCTGAGAATCAAACAGGACAATGTCTTACTGTGAGGCGACAACGCTTCCGCAGCACCACCACTGCCGATTCCAGATAGCTGGGCCTAGTTTAGATAGCTCTTGCACCTGTGGTGGTTTTAAAACAAGATGTCATAAGAGTAGTACTATCTTCTTGGCTGTCTCTAAGTGTGTAATTTTCTTTGACAAGGGGGGAAGGGCACTCTCCCATTTTAACAGCGTGTAGATTTGATGGCCAAGAATAAATGTGTCTTTCTGATTTACAAGCAACCAGTTACACCACTGTAGTGGCAGTGCTGACTTTGGGGTTTTGAAGAACAGATCTACACATTTTGTTTATAGTAGCTTGTATTTTACATGTCTTTGAGTGGGAATGTAAAGTTACAAGAAGAAGCCCATATTTGATTTTAGGGATAAGCATGTTTTCAGCTAATGCATTACAAGCTGCAGGGGTGAGATGGTGTGAAATTCCATAGCATAGTTTTAGTTGGTGGAGTGTTTATTCTAATAATACTCTCAGCATGTAAGCTAATAATCTGCTCAGTATGCTTGGCCAATGAAAGAGTAGGGTCTAAGGTGATCCTAAAGTACTTGTGTTCTGTTACTAGTGGTAGTGGATGAATAAATAATTATAATGAATAATTAGATTTGGGGATTTATGGATTTTTGTGGGGCACCAAATATCATGATGTTAAGATTTAAGGAAATTAATTAGAGCTCATTTTTAATCACAAATCAGCATAAATCTGTAAAGTTAGATTGTAGTTCCTGTTAAAGGTCAAAGTGTTCTTACATGATTTAAGTAGTAAGGTACTAAAAAAGAAAAAGAAAAAAAAAACAGTAAAACTGATTTTTTTCTTTTTTTTCCAGTACATGAATAAATAAATAAATAACCATAACCATTACTGATCCAAGAACTCTGCACATGCACAGAATTCTGACACCTTCTGAAGTACCTGCTTAAGGAAAGAAAAATAGACTGAGGCAACCTGTGACACTAAAAGTGAAATAAACTGTGGAGTTGTGAAGCTCTACCAGCATGGGAAATTTTTTTTTCCTTTTTTTCCTTTTTTATCAACAATGTAGAAAGGTAAATAATGTGTGTGTGTGTGTGTGTGTGTGTGTGTGCGTGTGTGTGTGTGTGTGTGTGTGTGTGTGTGTGTGTGTGTGTCTGGGCAGCTGTCCCTGATTTTTGCAAAAAATGTCTAATTTTTCTTTCACATCTGTTCCTTGAAAAATTCGTATTTTTATTGCAAATAAAAATCAATGAGGAATGCAGTCACTTAATAATGACAGGCATTTGAGTTTCAGATGAAGTAGCCTTTAGAAAAAAGTATGCTACTAACGAAAAGCCTTTTATTTAAGCAGTTTTGTTTAATATATAACGGAATATCTTGTCCCAGGTTTTGGTCTTTTGCCCCCCCATTATTTTTCAGCTTCCTGCTTAATTCTTGAGCTAACGGGGTGAGAGGTATGTATTTGTGTGTGTGTGTGTGTGTGTGTGTGTGTGTGTGTGTGTGTGTGTGTGTGTGTGTGTGTGTGTGTGTGTGTGGGGTGGGGTGGGGGTGGGGGGCGGATTTCACACTGTATTCTGTAGTGAGCTGAGATGATGAATTCCTGTGTGGCAGTTATATATTTATTCATTCATTTATTTGATTGTAACAGCACAGTCACTGTCATAGAAATGGCTGTAACTGATTTTTGAAAAATTTTGAAAAATGGTTTTGCCTCATATTTGTGTCTGATCCTTGTAATATTCGAAGTTCTTCTGGCAAAATCAGTGAAGATTAGAATTTCAGACTTAGTCTTCCAAAAACAAAGTATACTAATACAAAACCTGTTATTCGAGAAACTTTTTAAGTATATAAAGGCAATATCTATGCCTTATTTTGGTCCTTTGTCTTGCATTATTTTGGAAGGGGTTGCAGTAGCTTGGGCAATGTACATTCGAACAAGTTAGATGAGAATTCACATTCCTGCATGGTAATTATTTATACATGTATTCATTAATGTGATTGCAATTAAACGTCTCAGGTGTACAGCCATAGTAGTATCAGTGGGTGTAATTAGTGGTCACATCTGTGCATATGCGTGTGGTGTTTGCATGTAATAAATGTATGCATCTGTGGGGGCATAGATGTTCTCTATGGTTCCTGAATTCACAAAATGGATCTGAGTTTGCCTCATATTTGGTCTGTTCCTTGAAAATGTATGTTTTTTGGGGAGGGGGCAAATCAGTGAGTTGCTTTGTCAGTAAATAATGACAGATATTTGAGATTTGACTTACTAGCCTTTAGAAGAATGATGCTAATGCAAAAGCTGTTATCCAAGCTATTTTCCACTTAGAAAAAGACAATATCTGTTTCTGATTTTGGTTCTTCATCTCCCATTATTTTTCAGCTAAGAAGTAGAGATCTGTGTGCGTGCATGTGTGTGTGTGTGTGTGTGTGGGGGTTGCACTGTATTCAGACAGCAGTGAGTTGAGAAGATACATTCCTGTCTGGCATTTATTTTTGTATTTATTCATTCATTTATCACATTCAAACTTTTGCGCTGCAAATTCAATAATACAGGCAGCTGTAATAGATGGTCATGCATAATATATGCATGTAGGGACTCAGATGCTCTTTACTGTCCCTGATTTTCAGAACATCCCCGATTTTGCCACATTTTTGCTGTAGCCCTCAAACAAACGTTTGATTTTTCTAGTAAATCACTGAAGATTACAGTTGGTCAGTAAAGCCAGGCATTATAGTTTCATACTTTTTGCTCTTGAGAAAATGCGTATTTATTAAAAACCTGTTGCTTTATTCATTTTTTAAGTGAGGGCTTACAGTTCCTAAATGACAGATATTCAAATTACATAGTAGTCTTCAGGAAAAAGCATGCTAATAGAAAGCCTGTTATTCTAGCAGCTTTTCAAATATATAAAGGCAATACCTGGCCCTGATTTTTGTCCTTTCTCCCTCATTGCCTTTTAGTTTTTTTTTTCCTTGATTTTTTTTAGTCTAAGATGTTGATAAACATTTGTTGCAGTATATAAAGGCAACATTGCTGTGTCTGATTTAGGGCCTTTGTCCTTTGGTATTTCTTAGCTTTTTCCTTGATTCTTGAGCTATGAGGTTGAGATGTCAAGTATGGAGGGGGTTGCATTATATTGCACACTGCATTCTGACATCTGTGAGCTGAGAAGATAAATATATGCTTAGCAGTTATTTATGTATTCATTCATTCAAATGATCACAGTCATATGTCAATGTCTGCAGTTACAGTCATATAAATTACTGTAATTGATGGTCACATTATGTGTGTGTGTGTGTGTGTGTGTGTGTGTGTGTGTGTGTGTGTGTGTGTGTGTGTGTGTGTGTGTGTGAAGGGGTTGAAATGACAGTGGCGGATTATTATGTTTTATTTTATTACATTCTGATATTGGAGATGTGTACAGTCTATAACAAGTTTAATTGCTTGGTACAGGGGATGTCTGTGCTTGAAAGTGATTGATACTGTTGTCATTTGTTCAAGTTCAGTTGTCATTATTCTGGCTTTGGAGAAGGAGTGTGCATTTGTGAGAAGCCAGATGAAATACCTTACTGGGTCTACCTGTAACACAATCAGATATCTGAGATGCACAGCCAGTAAAGTGACTGTAACTGATGATTATGAAGATTGTGATGAAAATGACTGTGCAAGTGTGGTGCAGGTTAGGGGGTTGCAATGTATCTGAATGTAACAAATTGGCCATTATTTGTTTTCACTTTCCACCACAGTCAGACATCAGTATTGTACTCAGTAAGTGTCTGTCTCTAGCAGACTAGTTGTGTGTGATAGCAACAGACCATTAGCAGAGTGTCACATATATTTATCTTCTCAGTTTATTGTGGAAAAACTATTTTGTTGGCTTTGAACATTAATCCTTAGACACAACTTATTTTTTGTTGAAAGAAAAAATGAGGTTGAATTCCTTTCCTCACTTGAGATTTGTTGTTCAGACCATCATTAGAACAAAAAATTGTAAAAAAATAGCTGTAAGATACATCACAGAGCCTCTACACAGGTAGTCTAAAAGCTCTATCCCTTTACTCAGTTTCATACAGACTCCTCAGAGCTGACCTCTGTGTGGCACACAATGTGATCACAGACCCCACCTTGATGGGACTGCTGCATATCTGCAAATCAAGGTCCACTCGAGTAACTCACAAGTGCGGCCTCAGCCTGGTCTGTGACATCAACAGGACTTGTTGGCGGGACAGATTTGTGTCCCATAGACTTCCCCATCTATGGAATAGACTCCTTCTCTACGTCAAGCAGAGTACCTCTTTACCCCTTTTTAAGAGAAACCTGGATAACTGGATGGGAAACAGAACATACACTCCTGGAATTCCACCAGTGTCCCTGCTGAACAGGGGGCTGACATGTCTAAACATGGGCTAAACTCTTGGCTAGGCTTATAAGAGCCTCAGAGCCAATGGCCTAGTAACCTCCTATGATCCTATGATCTAGAACTATATGACTTCCCTAGCTTAACTCAGTCACTTCCTCCAGTCTTACTACAGTGGAGTTTTTGCCATTTTGGCCATGTTAAAATCTAGAAAGTAAGACAAAGTGTGAAAAGGAAAGAAAGAAGTAATCTATCTGAATATTGTTGGTCCAGGATAATGAGAAAACAGGGGAGAGGTACTGAAGAGGTAAAAAGGTAGTAGTGTGCAACACGGGCCACCATGGAGCCCTTTGTCCAGGGCACCATGTCACCTAAGGCTGGCCTTGTTGATTGCACTTGGATACCTGAGGTGTATGTATTCAGTAAAGTAGCTATAATGAAGAGGTACCTAATAAGGCAGTCTATAGATGAAATGAATTACCCCATCTGTTGTCTAATCATAAATAATGGTCATTGGCCTAATTAAATAGAGCTTCATCCTATTTCAGTTAGCCCCACCCATTCACTTGCTTCATGCAGTCCCCCCTGCTTTGAAGTTACTAGCTGCCATTGTGAACTCCTTTATCAGTCAAAAGGCAGGATATTAGGAGAACTTGGAAATTTTCTATTTAGGAGGTAACTTTGAAATCATCTTTTTGTATTTGGGCCAAATCCTAATTTGCTAAGTTTTGTAAAGGATGATTTACTGTTTCAAATGTTCTTGACATAGCAATGAGGTTTGAATCATTCATATTATTATAAATGTTGTCACAGACTCTGTATATTACTGTCATGGTACTGAAAGAATTTCTAAATCCATGTTGTTTATTACAAAGATGTCCATATTTGTTTCTGTAATCCCAGAGATGTTTGCATACAAGTTTTTCAAAGATTTTTGCTATTGGGAACAGATTTACTGTAGGTCCGTAATCTTTTTATTCCTTAAGGTTTGCTTTTTGGAGGGAGGGGAATGATGTGTCATGACATCAGCGCTGGAGCTTACGTAGGGAGAGCTTTTATTATAGGTAGAGACTCCAGACAGACTTGGATGATACCTTTTTACAGCAAGGGGAAGTCTTGGCCAGGTTTGAATTCTGGATCAATTGACTATTAGCTGCTCTGCTGACTGTCACTGCTGATGAGCTTGATGCTGCTGAAAACTTAGCTTTAGGTTAATAGGTGTGTACCAGACTAAACACCACTGGGGCCTTTGTAAGCGTAGCCAAAATCCCAGTTGTATCCTGCAAGGTTATGTGTCTTAAAAGTTATTTTAAGAGGTACATGTAAGCTAGGGCAGGATTTATAGGCTTGCTTTGTCCATTAGAGACATAGGTACTAAACCTGGGGTGTTTTTCTGATTTCCTATCCACTGGTCCAGGTTTCTCTTGAATAGTGTGAGGGAAAACCTCTGGTTGACATGAATGGGAGGCCTGTTTCAGCGAAGGGGAATTCTCTGAGACACTTACCTGTCCCTCTAATGTGTCCTGTTTATGTTGTAAGTAACGTTGAAGTCCCTAGATCAAGTAATTGTGATGCTTTTCATTTTGCTGATATGCAAACATTTCATCAGAGTGAGATCCAAGGATGTCTTGAATGCTGGGCATCTATCTCCACTTGACATTCAATAGAAATATGGCTTTGAGGTGTTCTGAATAGCACATGTGGTTTATGACTTGCATTCTCTTTTTGAGAACCTCTGGGGATCTTGTTGTATGTGCTTGGTCAGGTACATACTGAAAGAAGCATTGTACTGAGTGATGAGCCTGATGAGGGCTGAATACAGTGAGACGATGACCTCCTCGGACCAAGATACCATGCCTTGTCCTTGCTTATAAGTTGAGCAGCATAGAATGATTTCCTTACTATCTTAGACACATGTTGGTTGAAAGCCAGGTTACTATCTACATATGTACTCAAATCCCTGACTATTGGTTCCACACTTAGGAGTGTGTTATTGATGAGGTAGTTTCCTAGGATGGCTGACCGCCCAAAGGGTACTATTATGCATTTCTTGGCATTGAGTTTTAAGTCCTGGCTTTGGCACCATTCATTTGCCTATGTTAGTCTTTCTGGTAGGATGTTAATGTATTGGGGGAATTCTATGGCTTCTCTTAGTTTCTAATCATCTGCAAACTTGGTCAACCAGAGGCCCTTGACATTGGCATTGACATCTGAGAAGTAGAAGCCAAAAAAAGGAGTGGACCTAGCACAGAACCCTGAGGGATTCTGTCAAGGTGGTCTTCCCTATCCCTAACTTCTTGGATCTTATCCGAAGGCCTGCTGGCTATCCAGTCCATAACATATAGGATTTTATGCTTATAACCATGACTTTGTTTACAATTCCTGAGCAGAGTTTTGCATCAAATGCCTAAGCTAGGTATGGGTAGGCAGTATGCACTGTTTGGTCCTCATCCATTGCCTTGGTGACCTTCTGAAATAAGTTCACCAGGTTGATTAGGCATGATCTGCTCTTGATGAAACCAAACATGGTTGAATCCAGTGTTTGAAGGTTTTCATTGTCCTTATTTATCATTTACATGATTGTTCTTTCCAAGACTTTGCATATGAGACTAGTCAGACTTGTGGGTCTGTAGTTCCTGAGGTCTGTTGATAGCTCACCATTCTGCAGAGAGATAACTGTTCCAGTTCTCCGTTCACATGACACAAAGCCTGTCTGGAGGCTATGGTTAAACAGTGACTCCCATGATCCCAATAGGTCATGTTTCAGGCTATTTAAAAGGCATTCTTGGATATTATCAGGGCCCACTGATGTAGTGTTTATGGCTTAAAAGAGTGTATCTAGAACCTGCTTCAAAATGATACTTGGGGGAGGGGGTTGTTTAATGGCATTTCCTTGGGGGCAGCCAGGGGTAAGGGGTTGGAGTAAAATTGGAGCTGAATTTGTCAACAAGCAAATTTTCTATTTCTTTCAGATCCATGTAGGTAGCTCCATTTACAATCAGTTCTGCAAACTGCAGTATTCTGCCTTTAAGGTTTTGGATATATATCTAAAAAAAGCCTTATTGTTGTCCTTTGCCTGGGATGCTATTTTTACCTCAAATCTATCTTTAGTAAACTTAATTTTCCCTCTTAGTTGCATGAGAACATTTCTATCATCCTGGGCATTGCACTTCCAAATTTTGGCTATGTCTTTTTTCTTTTGTTGTACAACCTGTTTGCTGGTCAGCAATCAGAAACATTGTCGCCTTGGTTTCTTAAATTGTACAAATGTTGCACTGTTTGTTTACCTAGGGGACCGAATCTCCATTCTCAAAGCTGACAGTAAGTTGCCTTGCAGAAATCTAATCCTGTCCAGGGTCTTCCTGCCATTGGATAGCTACACATTAAGGTGGGGACAATTCTTGTGGTCATCTAGTTTCAACCATAGCTCAAGGTACTGCCATTTCTGTCTTGTCCTGCCGTAGGCTGCTGGCTTCGCTCGTTGCTTTCTAGTGTTGCGTTTTCACTTCCCTGGGTGTTTCCCACTGTACTGCATATCATCCTGGCATACTACCCTTGAAAGAACAACCAAATGGGATTTCTGCAGTGCTTTGTAACCATACAGCTTCCTCCAAGACCAACAGCATGTATGTAACTCAACTGCTTTATTTTTTCTACTGTTTTTGCCAAAGTCATCCTAGTTAAGTGCTCTGCCATGCGTTCGCTAGCAGCCTACTGCAGTCTACATTCCACTCTTTACTCCCTAATCTTCTTCTTACTCTGTTGCCCTCTGGTATATCCTAGTAGTCATTTGCACATTTGCCACTAGGTGGCAGTGTTCCTCCACTCCCCATTCCTAAACTTAACCTACAGCAGCCCTATTCTGTGTTAGTACTTCACCCTAGTGAATTCTCTTCTTATTGACAGTTTTTGCTCTATTTTTCTGTATTTGGCCCAGCATTTCATCCCTGTGTCCCCTTACCTCTGAGCTTGCTCTCTATCTTCATGCCTTTCCTCCAGTTCATTGATTGTTTTTGGTAAGTCACCTTCCTTCTCCTCGGCTCTACTCTCTCCATTTGCACTGTGGGCTCACTGCTCTCCTCTACTCTGTCCTCAGTTCCCACCTGCCGCACTACCTCTACGCTTATAGCCACAGAACCACTCCCACCTTCATGCACTCCAATCAGTTCTCCCCGCCATTTTATTTTATTTTACATTTGTTGACCGGGCTAGTCTAACTGGATACATGTCCATTTTCAGTAGAGGCCCGGGGAGATAAGCTCCAAGACAAAACAATGAAAACAACAACATAACAAATAAGCAACAGTAAACAAGAATCATATTTACAATGCATATTACAGGTTAACACAGTAAATTCAGCAGTGCAGAATGCAGGCATAATATAGCATACTGGTACAATATATGATGTTCTAGAGGGAGATAGTATTGTGGTCAATAAGGAAGGAATAACAGTTTATGAGTAGAAAGGGAAGGTAGAGCAAAGTATGAAGCGACACATGACGAGTCAGGTTTAGTACAGGGGCATAACCAGTGTGTTCTGAGGAACACTTTCAATTTGTTTTTGAAACATGATAGTGAGGGAAGTGAGGAAAGTTCACTGGGGAGGAGATTCCAGGCTTTTCCAACAGCATTAGAGAAGAGGGAGTCGCCAGCCTTGTTGTTTGGTTTAGAGGTATGTACTAGAAGTTTGTAAGATGACCTTAAGGATTTCAGATTTTTATAGGGGATGATGAGTGTGGATAGAATAGGAGTTTTGGAAGGTCTATAAAGAGTGTTGTGGGCTATAGGTAGTTGATGGAATTTAATCAGGTTTTGTAGTTCAAGCCATCCAAGCTGCTTTATATTAATGCAATGGTGGGTGCTAAATGGGTTGCCTGTAGCAAATCTGGCAATGTTATTGTGGGACATTTCCAATTTGCTGAGGTTATTTTTAGATAGCTTAGTAAAAATGGGTGAGGCATAAAGAAGTGTAGAGATTAGATGAGTGTGAGCTATAGTGGTTTTAGCTGTAGGTAAAAGGAAGGTTTTAATCCTATAGAGAGAGCCAAGTGTTTTTGTTGACAGTTTTTATAGTATTGTTGATATGGATATCAAAGTTTAGATTGTTGTCAATAGTGATACCCAATAGTTTGGTGGTTGGGTCTGGTGATATAATAGTTTTGTTGGTAGAGATTACTGATAAATCAAGAGGAGAGGACTTATGGGTAGGAGAGAAGAGGAGGAGTTTAGTTTTTTGGGGGTTTAGGAGAAGGCACCTCTGTGTGAACCGTTGTTCAACTGTGTTAAATGCTTTCTGGGTAAGAGAGTAAAGTTCAGAAGAGGAAGTAGCTGAGCATATCAGTGTGGAGTCATCAGCATATTGTATGCATGTGGCTTGGGGGATGGCAAGATGAAGGTCATTAATAAATATGGAAAAAAGTAGAGGTCCTAGGATGGACCCTTGAGGGACACCAAGGTTAATGGGCAGGAGGGTGGATAGAGACTTGTGCCATAGTACAGCCTGTTGTCTTTTATCTAGGTAGGACTGGAACCACTTTATGGAAGATGTATCTAGTGACAGAGATTTAAGTATTTTGATGAGACTCTGGTGATTTACCATGTCAAATGCTTTAGACAGGTCAATAAATAGTGCTGAAGAAAGCTTGTTAAAGTTGCGTTTTTTATTGATACAATCAGTGAAGGAAAGAAGGGCAGTGGTAGTGCTATGTGAAGGTTTGAATCCATGTTGACAGTTGGAAAGTAAATTATTTTGGGTTAGATGGTCAAGTAATTGTCTATGAATGCATTTCTCCATGATCTTTGCCAAAGGAGAGAGAAGGGCAATGAGGCGGTAGTTGGAGAGTTCAGTGGAGTGTCCACCTTTATGGAGGGGGATAATATGGGAAATTTTCCATAAGCTAGGGATATGACCTTCGGTAATAGTTCTATTGATCAGAATGGAAATGGGATAAGCAATAGTTTTGGCTGATTGTTGTAGGAATTCAGCAGGTAGTTGGTCTGCTGAGGGAGAGCATGGTTTTAGTTTCTGTAGTAGGGTTAGAATATATGTTGTTGGGACAGGTTGAATATGAAAAGGAGGGGGTGAGGTTGATTTATAGGAAGGTAGAGTGAAGTTATTAGGTGATAGCTGACTAACTTGTGTTTGGATAGCATTAGTAAAAAAAGTATTGAAAGCATTGGCTGTATTCATGGGATTTTTGTGGTCAGTATTTTGAGGGTTTGGAGTAGTGGATTGACCATCCTCCACATCTTACTCATCCACCCCTCCCCTTCCAACTAGCCCAACCCCCACCTCTCCTCATCTTCTAACCACATTTCGACTACCCATTCTACTCTCCATTCACTATATATCCTCCCATAGCTTGAAATACTGTTTAACAATTAGGCTTCTAAAATCTTCCTCCTTTTTAACCCTAACACTTCTTCTCTCCCTATCCTGCCTTAACCTTCTCACAAGTCTTCCTAATACTAATTACTCTCCCGTTTTTATACAACTTGTCCATACCCCACATATGACAAGCACTCCACAACCTTCATATCCCCCTACCTCTACTTCTTCAATAACTGTCTCCTTTTCCCTTACATACATATCTCTATCCACAACTACTCTTCTCCAGTCCCAATCAACCCAATTTCAATGCATTACCTGACTCTTAAACCAGACACTAAGCACACTAAATACCTCTTTTCCCACATCTGTCAACTTATTACCGTCCTTCTCTCTGGCAACATTCACCCTAACCCCGGCCCCTCTCCCTCTCAACAGTCAAATTCACCCCTACTTACTCCCCCCTCAACAAGCAAATCCCTTCTTTTCGCTTCATTGAATGCTCAAAGTTTATGCAACAAAATTCCTAACTGCCATGCCTGCCTTTTCCATAATCCCCCGGACATGCTGTCCATCTCTGAAACATGACTAAAACTCCATATTAAAGACTCTGAAATCATCCCCCTCAATTATTGTATCATTAGAAAAGACAGGGCCCATAAGAATGGTGGTGGAGTAGCTCTTCTCTGCTCCTCCTCCCTTTCAGTTACTCCCTATACTAAACCCATTCCCCAATTTGCCAATGCCAAACTAACTCTGGCCCTACAAACATATATGCATAGCCACTCTTTACACTCCACCTGGAGACAATATCCCTATTCTCGAGGATATCCTATCCTGGTTTTCGTCTAACATTAGCAATGAGACCATAATCCTCGGTGACGTTAATATTAACTGGACTACCATTCAATATCCTATAAACTCCCTAGACCTAAACCTTTATAACGTTTCACACCTAATCAACTCTACTACCAGGCCCTCCAAGGACTACTCCTCTGGTAGTACCTTTGACTGAATTCTGGTTTCTCATCCCCATTACATCTCTGATAGTGGTACCCTCCCCGACTCTCTTAGCAATCATCTTCCCTCTTTCGCTCATCGCCTTCCCTCCTCCTTACAACTATCCCATACTTACATCAATACATGCTCTCTAAAAAACTTCAACCCTGATACCTTCTCTAACTCTCTAAAATACATAAACTGGAGCCCTATAAAAACCCTCTCCCTAGATAATGCTGTTACCTACTCCAATACAACATTCTTAAACCTATTAAATAGATTTGCTCCCTCCAAAACCAAAAGAATTAAAAGTAACACTGTCCCATGGTTAACCAAAGAAACTAAAAATGTCTCTGAGACAAAGCCTGGAAACACTACCAGATATATAAAACTCCCACTACTCTGACTGAATATAAACTACTTTGCAACAAAGTTAAAAAACTTATTGTATCCGACTGCAAATCCTACTTCTCCATACTTCAAAATAACCACAAGACTAACCCTAAAAAATTCTGGAATCGTATCACCACCGTCATCAATCCCAGCAAAAAGACAACCCCTGCCCTGATCCAAATGCCTTAACCTGGCCTTAGCCACCCAATTTAATTCCTTCTTTATTGATTCTATAGCCAAACTAACAACATCCTTCCCCAACAAAGTTTCATCTTCTCCTATCTCTTCCTACCCAAACACTACCGCCTCCCAATCCCCTCCCTTCTCCATCAAACCCATCCCTATTTCTACCATTAAAAAACTCATTCTGAAATTGAAACCATGCTCTAACGCCCCTGATGACCTTCCTTCCTACTTCCTAAAAATAGCTGCCGAAGCCATTGCTTTCCCCATCTCCATTCTAATTAATCAGTCAATCCAAGAAGGCTATGTATTCCAACTCTGGAAAAAGGCCTTTATCATCCCCCTTCATAAAGGGGGCAACAACAACAATATTCACAATTTCTGGCCTATCACCATCTTATCCCCTATCTCAAAGTTCTAGAAAAATGCATTCACCTACAACTTTTACCCTACCTCATAGACAACCACCTGCTTACCCCCACACAACATGGATTTAGACCTGGCCACAGTACTACCACTGCTCTCCTCTCCTTCCTCAAAACTGTCAATAAAGCTCATGATTACAGCTGCCTAGTGTCTACCCTCCCTCTGGACTTATCCTAGGCCTTCAATATTATCTCTCATAACCTTCTCCTATCCAAAGTCTCTAATCTTAATCTATCCTTCTCTTCTATCAACTGGTTCACTAGTTACCTCTCCAACAGGAAACAAGCTGTCAAATGGAAAAAAAGCCACCTCCTCCTTCCTTAGTACTCCTACAGGTGTACTCCAGAGTTTCATATTAGGCCCCCTACTGTTCAATATTTTCATTAATGACTTCCACCAGACCATCCCTAATGCTAAACTTATCCAATACACAGATGACTCTATGATCATTTGTTCTGCCACCTCCATCTCCGCTCTCTTAAAATTAACCCAAGATGCCTTCTCTTCTACTGAGCAGTGGATGTTAGATAACCACCTAGCACTCAATGTGTCAAAACCTAAACTCATGATATTTGCTCCTTCAAAAAACACCACAATAGACAAGAACTCATTCTCCACTACTAGCCAAAACAATACCTCTCTCGAGGTGGTATCACATGGCAACTTCTAGGTGTCCTCATTGATGAACAGTTTAAATTTGATATCCACCTACAAGCGAATGTCAAGAAAACCCACCAGAAGCTTGGTATGCTTTACCACCACAACCGCTAACTCACTCCCCCTACTAAGTTTGTTCTGTCTACCACATACCTAATTCCTTCCTCTTATATGGTGCTCCACTTCTTACTAACCTTCAATCTTCTCTAAAGACGAAACTCTCTTCGTGTTAAAACAAGATTTCTAAGTTCGCTACCAGCTACAAATCCTCCACCCACCACTGTAATTCCCAATGCAAACTAAACTGGTTAGAACAACCCAATCATCTTACCTATATTCAACTCACTCATGGTCACAAACTCCTCTCTCAAAATGCATCTACCTTATAGACTTCTAAAATTCAATAACCAGAATCTGATTGAACTGCACAAGTCTGCCTGGCCACCAGGCAAACATCTACTATCCTTTTCTCTAGTATGCCTTTGGAACTCCCTGCCACCTCTTATTTGTAGCACCCATAACCACTGTACCTTTAAGACCTCGCTTCCTTCCCATCTCACATCCCTCTGGGAATGTTCCTGCTCTCACCCCACATAACTCCCCTCTGCATTATACCGTTTTCTCACTCTTCTTTGCTCTCTCTTCTCGTTCTTCATACTGAGTTACACTGCCTCTTAACCACCTTTCTCTCCACCTCTTTACTTTTAAACTTCTTCTTCTTACTATTCCCTCTTGTCTTACTTCTACACTTAACTCCTCTCGTCCCCCTACCCTACTATAACTCTCATATGTTACCTGTCTAAAGCTCTTTTGCCTCTGCTGTTATATTTCCATTGTGTAAACAAATGAATTTGTGAATATTTACTAATGTTTTTCTTAAGTATCCTTTTTAACATTTCTACTGTAAACTGTATTTTTTTTGTACAATGTTTTTTACCTTTATTACTTAATATTAATGATTTGTTTACTTTGCATAATGTTTTTATGGAGCTTTTTTCCCCAGGACTCCATTGAAAACGGGTACTTCTCAGCCCAATGGACTATCCCGGTAAACAAACTGTAAATAAATAAATAAATAAATAAATAAGTAAGGGCGAACTGTTGCTGGCTGTTAGTACTTTTTACTTTATCCTGCACACTCTTCACTTGTAGTTTCAATACCTTCTCCAGAATATCTGTCTTTACTTGCACAGCTGCTTTTTCTTTAGAGATTTTTTCCTACAGTTTCATTGATGGCTGGAGTTTCAGATTTTATCTGTAATACTGCTGAGGTCAGTTTATGAAGTCCCCCCCCCCCCATAATGTAGCCATTTTTCTGGCACTGATGGTGATGAAGCCAGCACCCTACATTCAGGGCAACAAAATTATAAGTCATGACAATTGACACACAGCTGTTCTCATTGGTTTACTATCAAAATGTTGAAGTAACGTTTGTTGAACATAGAAATGTCGAACTGCAGTTGGACAATTTCCATGTTGCCAAACATTACATGAGCAGTACAGTTTATACATCAACGAATGCCACTGTGCATTCGCTGGTATGAAACTCGATGTCATGAGTACGATCGCAGTACTGTGCAGACTGGGAAATCCATCCTTTTCCTCACTGTAGTGTGATCTCAGAGTTGGAATATATATTTAGTAGGGGGTGTGGGGGGCACAGCCCCCACAGGGGGGTGCAGGGGGGCTTGGACCCTGCAAAACAGTGAATTTGTAGGATAGCAGCTAGATTTACCTTAGCTCCTATGTGGACATCCTGTTCGCTTTCGATCTAAATGTTGAATCTGCTGAATTCATTCATCAGATTCGACATTTAGACCTAATTAGTATGTATGGATTTGGCTTTAAGGTTCGACATTAAAAACAGAGTTTGTTTTTAACAGCGACATTTTGATAGTGAACTGTTCTCATTTAAGATGTCTTTGTTTCTGAGAGGAAAGTTGACATAGATTTCTGCATTTAAGATGTTGCTTACCTGCAAGTTCATGTCTTCCCAATCCTAGAAAACAATTACATCATTTACTAGGTCAGAAAACACAAACTTTAATCAGTATTTGGCTAAACACTTTGCAGAGGTAAGATCTATCTATTCATTTCCCTGGGTAATACCTCTGCACCTCAGCTTAATATTATATTTGCTGTAAGTATACTTTTCCTCAGTGGAAGTGCTTACATTTATTTATCTGCATTTGTTTAGGAGGAAGAAAAGCTTCAATAGGCTTATCTACAATTACAACTTTTGCAGAAGAAGTCAAAGAAAAGAAGATAATTACATTTCTTAGTGTGTGTGTGTGTGTGTGTGTGTGTGTGTGTGTGTGCGTGTGTGTGTGTGTGTGTGTGTGTGTGTGTGTGCGTGCGTGTGTGTGTGTGTGTGTGTGTGTGTGTGATTTTATTAACATTTATAATTTTATATTAATGACAATGGATTGCCACTGAACAAGGTCATTCAGGTCAAGCCATCTAACCTGTAATAATTATTTTGTCATATATAAAAATGCAATTTAACTGGATTGTACTTATTTGGTTCCATGTTGATTTTAAATTTATCACATTTTCTTACTGTTCTTTGGCTTTATGCCTCTTTTCTTTCTTTTTAGCATGGACATTTTAATAATTACTTTTAGTTGGGACTAACAGTCTGATCAGCCTCATACACAAAGCTACGGAAAGAATTATATATTAATCAGTAAGGGGATAGGATAGGGGACTTCCAAGCACTGGACTCATCTTAGTTTAGATTCATTAAAGGTAGTCATGCTTACTCAACCTGGTGGTCTTTTATGAAAAGGTCACCAAAGTCATGGACTAAGGTTAGATGGTATACAGCTCGTACCTAGACCTAGCTAAGGCTTTTGATATAATCTTCCCACTCTTCCAGCATAGTAGAAAACCTTAATAAACCCTACACCTGCTGAATCACCAAATGGCTCACAGATGGAACCAGGGAGATCAAAATAAGTGAAGCTACCTCCACTAAAAGACTAGTCACCACTGGAGTCCCTCGGGGCTTGGTGCATGGACCACTCCTGTTTTACATGTATTTCTTAGACGTTATAGCCAATACTAAGAGTCTGTGGCTGTCCAAGTTTGCAGATGCTTTAAGCTAGGTGCAGTTATTGAATCCACAAAAGACATAGCCATCTTACTGTTAGGCTTATCCCAAACAAAGAACTGATGCCAGAATCATGGTCTAAAGCTAAATGCTTTCCTTTGGGAAGTCGACTGCCTCGGGGAATTACCATATTGATAAAATGCACCTTAGAGTTGATCTGGTTGCTCAGGATCTGGAAACTTGTGTGGACAGTGACCTAAATTTTGACCAACATGTGTCCACTGTGGTAAGGAAATACATCTATATCATGTAGTTCATTAACAGAAGGATTGCTTCCAAGTCCAAGAATGCCATTGTTCCCCCTTTACTCATCCCTCAGTCATAGAGTATAACACCCCCTTTGACATATATCTGTCTAGACACTCGCAGCAGCAGCTGGAACACCCACAGAGATGCCTTAAAAAAGATACTAAGCTTAAACAGTTTGCTGTACATGGACTGCCTCAAAGTCCTCTCACTATACTTGTTTTTTTTTACAGACTGCTATGAGGAGCCCTGTGTCTGGCATACAAGGCATCCTTTGATGCAGTACTGATGGACCTACTGCACATGGGAAAGACATCAGTAACACTCATTCCAGGGATCTAAATCTGTTCTGCAGTAACAACAGAATGGTTTGGATTGACAGGTATATCTTGCAGATGATACCACTGCTGTGGAACAGACTCCCTATCCACATAAAACAAGGTTCATTCCTGTCCAAATTAAAGCACAACTTAGATGCATGGATGAGTAATATGAAATTTACCCCAGGCCTTTCTCCTGTATGTCTAATGGACAGAGGCATTTCCTAAATGATTTAATGCATGATTGTGGACTTTCTAAATATCGATGGTATGATTCTAGTTACTGTCACAGGGAATAATATAAATATAGTAGAATATATAATATAATATAGAATGGGTAAGGGTAATCTAAACACTAAATGATAGGTAGTTCCAAACATCAAATGTGAAATTTTGCTATTGTTAAAATGGCCCAGAAGGGCAGCTAGCCTAGTACTAACATATGATCCTATGAACATTTCTAAGTATATTATCCCTTTCAGCTCTCCTGTACATACTAATATTTTAATGAAAACATGGCTTTGCAGAGCACAAATGTATTTCAAAAGCTGGTATTGTAGTCTGTATTCCAGTGTGTACCAGTCCACTGGAAGAGTTAATTGCACTTTAAATATATTTGAATATTCAAATGCTGTGTTCTTCAAAATCAGATGGAAGACAGCCAAAACAGGCTTTTCATTTGTATGCTTTTGATCCTGAAGGCATTATGGGATACAAACTGTGCTCTGCAAATGTCTAACTTATTATTTCATCAGCAGTCCATCAGTAGGTGTTTAGGTAGGTTCAAATCCCATTCCATCTCAACAGACTGCAAACCTAATTACCTGATCTTTTAAAGTACCATCCTAAGATGTTTGTGTAGCTGCGGCATGATGCAGTGTGTGATGATTGGGGAGAGATGGGCAAAGGCTGCCAGCCTAGTCAAATAGAATTTAATATATAATTCTATCAACTGTATAAATAAATGTAAAATACAGGCTTGTGTTTTTAAATGTAAGAAAACACTGTGAAACGTGGAACTGCAAAATATGTGACTACATTGCACTCTACTGGCCCAGTGAAGCATGTTGTATCCTTTCATGTTAGAATTCAGCCTGAGGGCGGCTGGATGAAGATTTCATGCCCATTTTTTTAAGGCTAAAGTTTATGACCAGAATTTAGATGTGGAAGGTGCTTTTATTTCTTTAGTTTCTGTTAGTATATACATGTGAAATGCCTTGTATCGTTGTAAGTTTCTGAGGAGGTGTTAGACTGCTAAATAATGCAGTTTGTGGCCTGAGAACTCAGACCAGGTGTTAAGATGATGCAATATGAATACTGGGAAAACCTAAGTGTCAAAAATGATGTAATTTTTGGAGGGCCTTAGAGACATGTTTGTTAGTAATGTTTAAATACTATTTCTCACAAGAGATCTTGAGCATTTTGATCTGGACATCTAACTTATCAGCTCTCTGCTTATGCTCACATGTAAGTTTTAGCACTGTGATATCTTGTAGGAATAGTTATAGCTAGTACAGATTAATTAGGTATTTTTCTTTGAAACCAGACCTGTCCTACTGTATTATTTTAAGTTTCTGTGTGATCTGTGAACTCTTAGATATCTCTGTGGTGTAGTAGATTTGTCTTGTGTTTTAATTATTTATTATTAAATATTTTTAGAACCTTCTACCTGTGGCTGGTTTGTGTAGAGATGAAGTATGCTTTAGAGTACATGATATATTTATAGAGTTTACTGTATAAGCCCTTCCAGTAAGCGTTAGACTGTATAGTCTCATTACCATTGGATATTAATATCGCACAGTAATAATTGGACACCCTTTTAAGGGCCCTTTAGTAGCTGATATTATTAACTGGGTGGTGGCAGTAATTACTACCGTATAGTCTGGGTAAAGGGGCACAGTTGGAGAATCTTTGTCAGCCTTTCCCAGGAGAGTCTGTAAAGTTGTATAAATACTTATCTCAAAGTGTGTGTGTGTTGTGTCAGCTACTTGACAGAGATACGAAGCACTGGTTAAACAGAGAGGGTACTGGAGGTTTTAGCTTGCCCAGTTAGGCTGAGACTTGGACCCTATAGCTGTGCCAGTGGGGAGTCTTATTGGGGACCTGGTGAGCAAGGGAGCAGCTAGCCCCAGACTGTGATCTCTGTGTACACTTAAGGGAAATTTTACTTTACTGTGTGCATTAGTCATCATTTCCTCTTCTAGGAGACGACCTCCCTGGTTTAGTGGTGAGGACTGAGGCTCCTTGATTGCTGGGCCAGGGCATGGTCGTCACACAGTGCATTACAATTTAAAAGTACTTCCTGTAGTTCCTGCAAATTGAGGTTAGAATGCTTTTGGAAGATTTTCTTCTACTTATTTACATTTTTAACATTGGTAATCCCACTAAGTCTATTGTCTGTTTTCAGGGGATGCCCCGGGTAGTATTTATGTTGATAAGGGGTAATTTGGACAGGATACCTGGGAACTTCTTCTACTATTTCTTCAGCAAGTGCTATAAGATTTATAACATCCCCCGAGCTATCACCATCTCAATCTGATGAGATCTTAGTTACCTCCAAAGGATGACACCTAAGGAGTACAGCACCTGCCTTCCATTACACTACACTACAGTGTCAACTTCAGTCCAGGACCTTGTGTTGTGATAGAACCTGTAGATCAGTGTGTGCGATATACCTTTAAGAAGCTTTCCATTGAGTTGTCTCATGTATATAAGTAGTGAGCATGTGCAAGCAAGAGTTCCATTTTGAGTGAGCAGCCAGAGTGTGAGTATACAAGTATGTAGTCAGTCAGTTAGTTAAATAGTTTAAATTTAATGTTCCTACCATTCATCCTGATGTATTTGTATACAGTAAACTACTTAAACATACACCCAAGCCTTAATGTCTTCTTAATGCACATAAGAAGAGCAACATGTTGTCAGAATGGGATCCAGAGTTACAGCCACGAGGCAATCGGTTAAAGTTGGAGGCATCTACAGGCGTAGATCATCCTTACTGCTTCAACAACTCACAAAACAGGTCAGAAATGAATTCCAGGCACTAAAACTTGCTTAAATGATTTATTTTGTTACAAATATAAAATAAAGCACTCAGAATACTTCAAACAAGTTTCTTATTAAGCAAAATGTCTGAAATTGTAACATATTGATAAAAATATTTGAAATAATTATGAAAGCATTTGAAACAATATCTGAATCACATAAAATGTAGAAAAAAACTGTATTTTTTCACTATGTGCTACTTTTTTGTATTTACTAAAGCTATTCAAAGTATCCGAAGTGTGCAAACTGTTTGCAAGTGTATGCAGTATTATAGTACAGTTATTTTGCAGAGTAAAGTTATTTCAAAGAATATTTTGCAGAACACAGTATTATGAAGAACTTACTGTGCATTTGAATATTTTTATAAGTACTTGGTGTGTGTGTGAATGTTCATACATAATTACAAGAGCCATTTTACATTGTGTTTTACTATATTCTGTGGGCACGGCAGAAGGTTTTTGCAGATCTGCACCACTCATGTTTGATAACAATAATGCAGAAAATTGAAGAGTGTTTGAGCAGGAACATAATATTTTTTTACAGGCTGATTTTGATGACAATGACACACATACAAAGGCATTTATTCTGCTTAATGTAGCTGGTTTAGAGGCCATTGAAAGAGAGCATTAATTTGTGTATATATGCTGTGTCTGTAAGGGAGGGGGAACACCGCCATATAGTGATACTGGCTGAAACATGGGAAGACCCTGTGTGCTTAAAACGTAAATTCAGAGAAATGTGTAACCCCCAAATGAATGTTACAATGGAAAGGCCCTTATTTTAAACAAGAGATCAAAAGCCTGGTGAAACTTTTGCAGCATATGTAACTGACTTGAGAAACAAGGCTCAAATGTACAGATGTGGTGATTTGAGAGATGAGTTGCTAAAATATAGGCTTATGTATGGTATTAATGACACAGTGAGAAAATTTTGCTTCAGGACAGGGATTTGATGTTGAGTAAGGCAATTAAGATTTGTCAGATATATGAGCTTACAGAAAAGCGCACAAGTATACTTACAAATGAGAATAGCTGCAGAAGGCACAGTGACAAAGCTCATGTTGATCATATGCAACACATGGTTAAAAGAAACAAGTCCAAGCACATGGCAGCTACTGTAGGTCCTGTAACAGTCCCCAGGAAAGCCCTAGTCTTTCCAGCAAATTCCAGGGCATGCTCAGTGAAGTATAAGGGTGAGTCAGCAAAGTCAAAACATTGCTTATGGTGGTGAAGAAATTCAAACCGAAGGCTCAGTAGTGCTTTCATGTTATTCTACTGGAAACTGCTATGACTTGCAGTTTTTCACAGTCGAAAGACATGTGCAGTCACTGTTAGGCCTCAGAGACAGTTTGAAAATTGGACTACTTTCACTTAATAAAGACGCTCACCATGTAAGCCTGAATGACAACAGCTCAAATTTCCCCAAACTATTTTTTCAGAGTATGTTCATATTTTTGCAGACAAACTAGACAAACTCCCAGTTGTGCACCCTAAGAAGTTACACCTAGTTGTCAGACCAACATGGAAAGTTCCAGTAGCTATGTAGAGTAGAGTCAAAGCCAAGCTAGCCAGAATGGTGCAGCTAGGAGTAATTTGTCCAGTAGAAGAAACTACTGAATGGGTATCCTCCATGGTAGTAGCTCATAAGAAAAAGGTCAGATGATATCAGAATATATATTGATCCAAGAGATCTGAACAAAGCAATGAAAAACCTCATCATCAAATGTGCACAGTCGAAGAGGTTGCTGCCCTCATGCCAAATGCCACTGTTTTTTTTCTGTCTTAGATGCAAAGAGTTCATTTTGGCAAATTTTGCTTGACCAAAAATCTTTAGTGTTAACCACATTCAGTACGTCATTTGGAAGATACAGATTTCTGAGAATGTCATTTGGAATAAATTCTGCCAGTGAAGTCTTTCAGTGTGCAATGGCGCAAATTTTTTCAAGCTATCCCTGTGCTATTATAGTAGATGATATTCTAGTAGGAGGCAATGGTGAAGTCAAAAATGACAAAAACCTCAAGATAGTTCTGGAAAGAACTATGTGAAGTGAATCTTAAGCTGAAAAAGTGCAAATTCAGGCTATGAGAAGTTACTTATGTTGGTCACTTGTTAACCATTTTAGGTTTGTGACTAGATCCTTCTAAGCAAACAGCAATTCTCGAGATGCCAGCTCCAAACAATGTCCAAGCCCTACAATGTTTTCTTGGCATAGTCAACTATCTAGGCAAGTTCATTCCAGATTTAAGCCAACTTTCAGTACTGCTCAGGGAGCTGACATGCAAATATGTAATTTGGTCATGGTCAGAACAGCACCAAAGAGTATTTGATGTCCTAAAGCAGAAGATTGCTAACCCACCAACTCTCAGATACTATGATATTCACAAATTAGTTACTCTTTCCTGTGATGCTTCTAGGTTTGGTCTAGGTGCAGTCATTCTTCAAGAGGGCAGACCAGTAGCCTGTGCATTGAGAGCTTTTACCCAGACTGAAATGCAGTATGCCCAGATTGAGAAAGAGCTCTTAGCAATTGTATTTGCATGTTTGAAGCTCCATGATTAGATTTATGGTCGACCTATCCAGATCGAAACTGACCGCCAACCTTTAGTTACTATTTTGAGAAAGCCTATGCATACAGCTCCAGCTAGACTGTAACACGTAATGCTCAAATTGCAAAAGTACAATTTCAATCTTGTTTACACAAAAGGAAAACTTCTTTATCTTTCTGATACTTTATCCAGATTGCCCAGAAAAAAAACACAACAGCATAACGATGAGTGACTTGATTTTGAGGTCATGGAAGTGAGAAATTTTTTCTTCCACACATCTTGATGAGCTCAGAGCTCACACAGCTTCAGATCCAATACTCCAGAAGCTCGACCATTTTATCAGCCGAGGATGGCTTCAAAGCAATCTTGTTTACCAGTAGAAGTGCAACTTCATTTTCCATACAGAGATGAGATTTTTGTCAGACAATGATATCACCATGAAAGGTCTTAAGGTGATTGCTCTGAAGTCCTTGCAACAAGAATATATTAAGATCTTGCATTGTGGCCACCCAGAAACTGATTTTATCAAAAGATGGGCGAGGGGTCTAGTATTCTGGCCTTTTATGTCAAATGACATTGAGAAAGTACTTTCATCTTGTTTAGTATGTAATAGTACAAAGCCGCATCAACAGAAAGAACCACTTCAGATTCCTGAACTGTCTTGGTCGACAGTAGCCATAGATATCTTTGAGTGGAATGATCAACATTACTTGGTGTTAGTAGACTCTTAATCAAATTGGTTCAAGATTGGCCTACTTCCCAACCTAACTTCTAGTACTGTCATTACTAAGTTGAAGTGATATTTTTCCGTCCATGGTAGTCCACACAGAGTTATTTCTAACAATGGTGCACAGTTTACTAGTTAATAGTACAAGAAATTTGCAGAAATGTGGGACTTTGTTCATATTATGAGTCCTAGTCCTGAATATCCTCAGTCAAACAGATTGGCTGAATCAAAGTTCAAAGTGCAAAACAGCTGTTAATGAAATCCAGACATGCCAATACCAATGTTTTTCTTAACTTTTTAAATCCCAGAAGCATTCCTCGTGATAAGCATCTTGGTTCACCTGCCCAGAGACTTATGTTGAAACAAAGCAGAACCGCACTACCAATCAGCAGTAATTTATTGGTACCATGTGTTAAAAACAACAGAACAATAAAAGCGCAACAGTTGAAAAAGTGTTTGACCCA
The DNA here is from genome assembly GCF_019279795.1 of Protopterus annectens. Lineage (NCBI taxonomy): Eukaryota > Metazoa > Chordata > Ceratodontiformes > Protopteridae > Protopterus > Protopterus annectens. The sequence goes on along the minus strand of NC_056748.1, from coordinate 930,128,868 downwards.
GAAGTCTTACTATGATAAAATCAGCAAAATGCTCAGTTCATTGAAAAAAGGGGAGATAGTAAGGATGCAGACATCAATAAGTTTTGATCATACTGGATTTGTGAAAAGTTTGCATCAAGAGCCGAGATTGTACATTGTGGAATCACAAGGAGTGGAATTCAGACGAAATTGGAAGCATTTGTTATCAGTATCTGAACCAGTGTTAGAGCATCTTGCCTGTGACAAAGACTCTAGTTCTCAGACTGACTTGTCCAATGTTCCTGTTCCAGAGGACATTCCGTCAGCAGTCCCCATTCCTGAGAAAATCCCTGAAACTTCTCAAGCAGAACATTCCCCAGTGACTGTCCCTGTTGCTAAGCCCAGTCCTAACTATTATGTGATTAGGTTGCATCTCGAAACCTACTTCCAGATACACAGCAACCTGGACATGAAAGTTGTTTTTCTTTATTAATGTCTGTATAATTGCATGCCTATTGAGATGTCATTGTTTATAAGAGACAGCTCAGTAAAGAGGGAGGATGTAGATCAGAGTGTGTGATACACCTTTAAGAAGTATTTCAGCTAGTGGGCACACGCATAAAAGTACTGAGCATGTGCAAGCAAGAGTGCCATTTTGAGTGAGCAGCCAGAATGAGAGCATGCAAGTATGTAGTCAGTTAGTTAGATAGTTCATTTAAGTTTAATGTTCCTGCCATTCGTCCTGATCTATTTGTATACAATAAACTACAGTCAACTCTCAGTTAACTGGAACTCAAGCAACCAGAAAAATTTGAAGAAATACAGATCAGTATGAACAATTCAGTTTTTCATGTGTTGCACTTTGTTTTCCCCCCACAGAAACATACCTTACATTTTAAAAGTTTTAAAAAAGATGCAAATAAATTCCCTCTCACCCCAACCTGAGAACAAGTCAAACCAAACAAGTCAAATTGCTAAAACATCAACACTCACTCCATACACACTCAGTTTGCATCAGATTGCACATTCTCTCTCCGATCTCACACACACACACACACACACACACACACACACACACACACACACACACACACACACTCACACTCTCTTCAGCTTTAATACATCTCTCAGATCTCTCATACACAGTCACTTCTGCTTTCATACGTGCATTCACTCTCTGTCTCTCTATTCAATTCATTCAGTTCCAGTACTCTCAAAGTACCACTGAAAACCATTCCATATGCCACGCTTTCTAGCGGAAATATAAGTTTAAAATATTATAATTCCAGCCAGGCTTTTAATTACTGCATTTCAATATTAAAATCAAATCAATACAGTGTTTATGGTACGGTATAGTATAGGGTACAGTATTTGTCAGGTCAATTTTTAATAGTAACTCTCAAGCAACCAGAAACTACACTTATCCAGCATCTAGCAATCCTCATGGGTGCTGGTTAACTGAGAGTTTACTGTACTTAAATGAACACCCAAGCCTCAACATCTTCTTAATGCACATAAGAAGAGTGACAGACCCCACAGCCTTCTGAACTTCCTGGTATCACAGACAGATATGCTGTCTGCTGTGCCCCTGTCACTGCTGCCCTTCATTACTTTAGCCACTGTCACTGCTGCCCTGCATTACTTTAGCTACCGTCACTGCTGCCCTGCATTACTTTAGCTACTGTCACTGCTGCCCTTCATTACTTTAGCCACTGTCACTGTTGCCCTTCATTACTTTAGCCACTGGCACTGCTGCTCTGCATTACTTCAGCCACTGTCACTGCTGCTCTGCATTACTTTAGCTACTGTCACTGCTGCACTTCATTACTTTAGCTACCGTCACTGCTGCCCTTCATTACTTTAGTCACTGTCACTGATGTCCTTCATTACTTTAGCCACTGTCACTGCTGCTGTGCATTACTTTAGCCACTGTCACTGCTGCCCTACATTACTATAGCTAGTGTCACTGCTGACCTTCATTACTTTAGCCACTGTCACTGCTGCTCTGCATTACTTTAGCTACTGTCACTGCTGCCCTGCATTACTATAGCCACTGTCACTGCTGCCACACATTACTTTAACCACTGTCACTGCTGCTCTGCATTACTTTAGCTACTGTCACTGCTGCCCTGCATTACTATAGCTAGTGTCACTGCTGACCTTCATTACTTTAGCCACTGTCACTGCTGCCCTACATTACTTTAGCCACTGTCACTGCTGTTCTGCATTACTTTAGCCACTGTCACTGCTGCCACACATTACTTTAACCACTGTCACTGCTGCTCTGCATTACTTTAGCTACTGTCACTGCTGCCACACATTACTTTAGCTACTGTCACTGCTGCCTTTCATTACTTTAGCCACTGTCACTGATGTCCTGTATTACTTTAGCTACTGTCACTGCTGCCCTTCATTACTTTAGCCACTGTCACTGCTGTTCTGCATTACTTTAGCCACTGTCACTGCTGCCACACATTACTTTAACCACTGTCACTGCTGCTCTGCATTACTTTAGCTACTGTCACTGCTGCCCTTCATTACTTTAGCCACTGTCACTGCTGCCCTACATTACTTTAGCCACTGTCACTGCTGTTCTGCATTACTTTAGCCACTGTCACTGCTGCCACACATTACTTTAACCACTGTCACTGCTGCTCTGCATTACTTTAGCTACTGTCACTGCTGCCCTTCATTACTTTAGCCACTGTCACTGATGCCTTGTATTACTTTAGCTACTGTCACTGCTGTCCTGCATTACTTTAACCACCGTCACTGATGCCCTTCATTATTTTAGCCACTGTCACTGCTGCTCTGCATTACTTTAGCCACTGTCACTGCTGCCCTACATTACTTAAGCCACTGTCACTGCTGCCCTGCACTACTTTAGCTACTGTCACTTCTGCCCTACATTATTTTAGCTGCTGTCACTGCTGCCCTACTGCCCTGCATTACTTTAGCCACTGCCACTGCTGCTCTGCATTACTTTAGCCACTGTCACTGCTGCCATGCATTACTTTAACCACTGTCACTGCTGCCCTACATTACTTTAGCCACTGTCACTGCTGTCCTGCACTACTTTAGCTACTGTCACTGCTGCCCTACATTATTTTAGCCACTGTCACTGCTGCTCTGCATTATTTTAGCCACTGCCACTGCTGCCATGCATTACTTTAACCACCATCACTGCTGCCCTGCATTGCTTTAACCACTGTCAATGCTGCTCTGCATTACTTTAGCTACTGTCACTGCTGCCATTCATTACTTTAGCCACTGTCACTGCTGCCCTACATTACTTTAGCCACTGTCACTGCTGTTCTGCATTACTTTAGCCACTGTCACTGCTGCCACACATTTCTTTAACCACTGTCACTGCTGCTCTGCATTACTTTAGCTACTGTCACTGCTGCCCTGCATTACTATAGCTAGTGTCACTGCTGACCTTCATTACTTTAGCCACTGTCACTGCTGCCCTACATTACTTTAGCCACTGTCACTGCTGTTCTGCATTACTTTAGCCACTGTCACTGCTGCCACACATTACTTTAACCGCTGTCACTGCTGCTCTGCATTACTTTAGCTACTGTCACTGCTGCCACACATTACTTTAGCTACTGTCACTGCTGCCCTTCATTACTTTAGCCACTGTCACTGATGTCCTGTATTACTTTAGCTACTGTCACTGCTGCCCTTCATTACTTTAGCCACTGTCACTGCTGTTCTGCATTACTTTAGCCACTGTCACTGCTGCCACACATTACTTTAACCACTGTCACTGCTGCTCTGCATTACTTTAGCTACTGTCACTGCTGCCCTTCATTACTTTAGCCACTGTCACTGCTGCCCTACATTACTTTAGCCACTGTCACTGCTAGCCACTGTCACTGCTGCCTCCCATTTTTTTAGCTACTGACACTGCTGCCCTTCATTACTTTAGCCACTGTCACTGCTGCCCTACATTACTATAGCCACTGTCACTGCTGTTCTGCATTACTTTAGCCACTGTCACTGCTGCCTTACTTTAGCCACTGTCACTGCTGCTCTGCATTACTTTAGCTACTGTCACTGCTGCCCTGCATTACTATAGCTAGTGTCACTGCTGACCTTCATTACTTTAGCCACTGTCACTGCTGCCCTACATTACTTTAGCCACTGTCACTGCTGTTCTGCATTACTTTAGCCACTGTCACTGCTGCCACACATTACTTTAACCACTGTCACTGCTGCTCTGCATTACTTTAGCTACTGTCACTGCTGCCACACATTACTTTAGCTACTGTCACTGCTGCCCTTCATTACTTTAGCCACTGTCACTGATGTCCTGTATTACTTTAGCTACTGTCACTGCTGCCCTTCATTACTTTAGCCACTGTCACTGCTGTTCTGCATTACTTTAGCCACTGTCACTGCTGCCACATTACTTTAACCACTGTCACTGCTGCTCTGCATTACTTTAGCTACTGTCACTGCTGCCCTTCATTACTTTAGCCACTGTCACTGCTGCCCTACATTACTTTAGCCACTGTCACTGCTGTTCTGCATTACTTTAGCCACTGTCACTGCTGCCACACATTACTTTAACCACTGTCACTGCTGCTCTGCATTACTTTAGCTACTGTCACTGCTGCCCTTCATTACTTTAGCCACTGTCACTGCTGCCCTACATTACTTTAGCCACTGTCACTGCTGCCCTGCACTACTTTAGCTACTGTCACTTCTGCCCTACATTATTTTAGCCACTGTCACTGCTGCCCTGCATTACTTTAGCCACTGCCACTGCTGCTCTGCATTACTTTAGCCACTGCTGCTCTGCATTACTTTAGCCACTGTCACTGCTGCCATGCATTACTTTAACCACCGTCACCGATGCCCTTCATTACTTTAACCACTGTCACTGCTGATCTGCATTACTTTAGCCACTGTCACTGCTGCCATGCATTACTTTAACCACCGTCACTGCTGCCCTACACTACTTTAGCCACTGTCACTGCTGCCCTGCACTACTTTAGCTACTGTCACTGCTGCCCTACATTATTTTAGCCACTGTCACTGCTGCTCTGCATTATTTTAGCCACTGTCACTGCTGCCATGCATTACTTTAACCACCATCACTGCTGCCCTGCATTACTTTAACCACTGTCAATGCTGCTCTGCATTACTTTAGCTACTGTCACTGCTGCCCTTCATTACTTTAGCCACTGTCACTGCTGCCCTACATTACTTTAGCCACTGTCACTGCTGTTCTGCATTACTTTAGCCACTGTCACTGCTGCCACACATTACTTTAACCACTGTCACTGCTGCTCTGCATTACTTTAGCTACTGTCACTGCTGCCCTGCATTACTATAGCTAGTGTCACTGCTGACCTTCATTACTTTAGCCACTGTCACTGCTGCCCTGCATTACTTTAGTCACTGTCACTGCTGTTCTGCATTACTTTAGCCACTGTCACTGCTGCCACACATTACTTTAACCACTGTCACTGCTGTCCTGCATTACTTTAGCCACTGTCACTGCTGCTCTGCATTACTTTAGCCACTGTCACTGCTGCCCTACATTACTTTAGCCATTGTCACTGCTGCCCTTCATTACCTTAGCCACTGTCACTGCTGCCTCTCATTTCTTTAGCTACTGACACTGCTGCCCTTCATTACTTTAGCCACTGTCACTGCTGCCCTGCATCACTTTAGCCACTGTCACTGCTGCCCCACATTACTTTAGCTACTGTCACTGCTGCCCTGCATTACTTTAGCCACTGTCACTGCTGCCCCGCATTACTTTAGCCACTGTCATTGCTGCCCTTCATTACTTTAACCACTGTCACTGCTGTCCTGCATTACTTAGTTTTGGTGGTTTGCTGTATCCGTTCTTTATTGTGCAAGTAGAACAGATGAAGCAAAGCATCAGAACTAAGTAATTATTCAAACTGCAGTCTAAAAAGAGAAAAAGCTGAAATATAATTAAGTAGAAAAAAGTGTCACTATGTTACAAATGTATATATCTTTGAGAAAAGTAGAAAGTTGTGTTAGTTTTTGTATTGTTCATTAATGACCATTGCTGGAATAATAGAAATCAACACTTTTCTTTATGTTAATATGCATAGTGTGTGTGTGTGTGTGTGTGTGTGTGTGTGTGTGTGTGTGTGTGTGTGTGTGTGTGTGTGTGTGTGTGTTAGTGCAAATACATTACTTCTGCTTTCTGCATATTAACACTGATGACATAGTGGGAAGAAATGGGGTTTTTTTTAGAAACACGTCTAAAAGAAAAAATAAGAGCGCTAATCCTATCTCTGCAAATAGAATACTTCACTTCATTTACCTAGAGTACTCGTTAAATGTTTGCCTCTTTCTCATTTGTATGTGCCGGTTAGCTTTACTTTGTGTAACGGAAAATACACTGTGTCAACTACACACAATGTAAAGTCTAACATTTTGACAATAAACTGCAATCCTTTGTTTAAAAAATATGCTAACTTGTAATTTCATCTCTTTCCTACCTCAAACTTGCTGTGTCTGTCAGTAGTTATAATGTTGTGATACTACTTTCAGATCAGCCATAAAGTCCTAAAAAAATGTAAGTTATCTGAAACAATGTTGAGTTCTAGAGTAATCAGGATTCTGAAATCTGAAATAATGTTGAGCAGTTTGAATGTTGCATCATAATATCTAGACATGATAATTACTGCACACAACTACATTAACCAGTAATCCCATAGCTACACAGCAATTGAACTGAAATAAAAAAGTAGTCTGGGCCTCTGGCAGTAGATGGCACCACACACTCATTTCTAACATTTTAAAGCTCAAAATAACTCTCAGTGAAAGACGCAAAGACAAAAAAGTCCCCAGATGCAATAACATTATTTTTAAAAGTCAAAACATGTAATTAAATATTTTCCTTTTTAAATAATGTATTTGTATAATAGTAATATATCAAGTTTGGGCTGTGGGTAGCCATGGGTAAATCTAACATTTACAGAGATACGATACGCTACCAAATTATAAAAATTGTTGAGGCACTCGCTGACAAAACAAACTGTTTCTAAAATATTAAACTCTGAAATGTAGCCCATGCTTACCAAAATAACTGCTACGGTCACTATTTTTGTTGTTGTTGCTGTTTAATCTGTTGCTAAGAAAAGAATACGAATCCTGGAGTGCAATGCACTATCCTAATTTATTTGCCATGTTTCTGCTCTATTTATTATTGCTGATTTTAAAGGTTCAAGGTTATCTGACACTGAACAGTCTAACCATAATCATGAGAATCAGCAGGGCATTAATTTGCATCCAGGGCAACATATCTTTGTATCAAGTACATCTTCTGTCCACAAAGTTATGTGCAGTAAGATAAAACAGGACACTGTATGCCTGGTTAATTGTACTTAATCCAGCTGTTAGGCAATGAACTATTATAACCTTGTAATATTATTTATGTCACATACACTCATGCTAAGTATATACAGACACAAACATGCACACACACACACACACACACACACACACACACACACACACACACACACACACACACACACTTGCTACCACAAGGCATTACTTTCTTTAAAACATCTACTGCTGTTCTACCTACAGTTCAAATTTATTAGACTATGATAGAAAAATGTTGAACTGTCTTTGCCTGACTTTTACAGTTACTCCTAATGGGACTCAAACCCAGGTGCCAATCAATTCATGGGTTGAATCCTTGCCCATCAAGCATGAGATCTAGGACTTTTGTCATGTCTCCTAAATGAGACTCTCAGACTGTATCATCAGTCATGATGGTGTCATAAATTTATGACCAAGAACAGCTGCCTGTCAGATGGAAATTAAATACTAGCACATAAAGTTAAGGTAGATATGCAGCCTGCCTCTTAAAGTAACAGAAACCATATTACAAAACTTAAACCAAAAGCCCTTGTCAGAAAGAGAACAACCACTGCTCTATAGTAAGCTGTAATGTGCAATGAAGATTAAGTGGCCTATAAATCTAATTTAAAAATTTTTGTATGCCTTTGGAGAGACTATAGAATATGTGTGCAGAGATGAAGCAAAATATAGGAGACAACATTTCTTAGCTTGTTGTTATCTAAATGTTTGTTTTATGCATATTATTTTACTAGGGTAACTGATCAAACACTGATCAAAGAATGACCAGTTACAGGCTCAGCCCGGGTTACATCATAATGTAACAAAACAATGTACAGTATACAAAAAGCAACAGTTTACATTTATGAATACTGACAGACAATCTGACAATATATACATAGAAGATCTAACAAACCAAGCATATGCACAATTACATAAGTGGAATAAAAAGGAGGACAGAGTTAAAGTAGAAAAAGTGTAAGTAGAGGAGATACGGATAGTAGCTGGTGGGTTAAGATAGCTGATAGATACCCATATGTTAATGAAAGAGGGGATTAGACATGTGTAGTGGTATTAGAATAATAATGGTATGGTAAGCTGAACCACAATTTAGGATGAGTGAGTTAGAAAGGAGGCTTAGGTATATGGGCAGTAAAGGTACTATCCGGTTGGATCAATATGTTCTTTAGATGGACAGTTACATTCAAACTGTTTTAGCTAGTATTGTTTGAACTGTGGCCTGGACAGGGAATACTTTGGGTCATCAGTTAAATGAGGAGGAGCTAACTGTCATAGTCTGGGACCAGTACAAAGAAGCAGTGGCTGGCAGAGTGCACCAAGGGAGAAGCAACAGGTGTAAAAAATATTAGATGCTAACAATAACCTATTTGTTTTTGTCTAACCATGTGTTTTGCTGACTGTTACAGAATGTGCAAGTTGGAAGTTTGAGAACCAGAATATGTTTGTGGGAATAAAGCTTGCCGATAGCTTGTACATTATCTCATTACCCTATACTGGTGGAAAATTTTCTTTTAACAGATAACCCAAGCTGCCCAATAAATATACCATTTTGTAATTCTAAGGTATGTAACCAAGTGAGAAATAGGTTCATAGGTTCATAGGCAGGTACTAGGCTATTGGCCGTAGGGCCTATACAAGCCCAGCCAAAAAGGTACCCTGGCTTTGCCACCCAAGAAAATTATTTTCCTGTGCCACTGTCGAACAGAGCCACAGAAGTGATCCCCGGGGTGAATTTCCTATTTCCCATCCAATCATCAAGATTTTTCTTGAAGAGTGCTAATGAGGAGCTTTGTTTGATATAAATAGGTAGTTTATTCCAGAGTATGGGAAGTCTCTGGGACAGGAATCTATCCCTCTGGCATGTTCTGTTTATTGTGGTGACAAGGTTTAGGTCCCTAGAGCATGTAGCTTGGAGGGATTGGGATTTATTTAAGTGGAGCATGTCCAACAGCTCTGGGTTTGACATAGCTTTGAGTAGGCGATATGCGAAGGAGTAAAGCTGGAGTTTTTTGAGACGGTCTGTGTAGGGCATCTGTTTGATGCCGATAATCCTCTTTGTGAGGTATTTCTGTGGCCTTTCCAGTTGTTGTAGATGTCTTGTGAGGTACATACCAAAAGGGGCTTTGTACTCTATAATGGGTCTAATGAGTGATGAGTAGAGGGGAACAATGGCATCTTTTTTCTGGATGAGAAACCTTTTGTAATGAGGTGTGCCACATAGAAGGATTTCCTGACTACTGTGGTGATGTGATTATCAAAGGAGAGACTACTGTCCACCTGTGTCCCAAGGTCTCTTATCACACTTTCGGTGTTAAGTATACTACCGCCTATGTTGTAGTTCATGGGTACAGAGATTTTACCAAAGGGGATGACAATGCACTTTTTGGCATTGAGCTTGAGGCCATGGCTTTGACACCAGGCACCTGTCTCAATGAGGCCCTTTTGTAGGATGTCCACATTGTTAGGAGTTTCGATTATGGCTCCTAGTTTGCAGTCATCTGCGAACTTCATTAGCCAAAGACCTTCTGTGTTAGCCTGTACTTCAGAGAAGTAGATACCAAACAGTAGAGGACCCAGGACTGAACCCTGTGGTACTCCACTTGTTACTTGTCTGAAGTCGGATTTGGAGTCTGCTACTTTCACAGTGTGGGTTCTGTCAGTGAGCCATTTGGCAACCCATCTTGTGACATAGGGATTTATATCTAGTTTAGTGAGTTTATCTATAATTCCAGAGTAGGGGATAGTGTCAAAAGCCTTGGCAAGATCTAGATAGGCTGTGTGAACCACCTTACCCTCGTCTGCTGCTTTGGTGACTGCTTCAAAGAAGTCTATATCAGGTTTAGGAGACATGATCTGCCTTTTACAAACCCGAACTGGGTGGGGTCCAGAGTTTGGAGATTACCAATATCTTTGTTTATAAGTTTATAAGTTCCATGATGATACGTTCCATGGCCTTGCAGACCAGGCTCATCAGGCTAATGGGGCGGTAGTTTCCGGGGTTTATGGTGGCTCCCCCATTGTGGAGTGGGATAACTGTCGCTGTGCACCATTCAGTGGGCACAAAGCCTGAGGTGAGGCTATGATTGAACATGGTACTTAGGTGGGGTGCCAGTTCATTCTGTAGTTCATGTAGAATGCAGCCTGGGGTGTTGACTGGTCCCATGGATGCTGTGTTCTTGGCTTTGGAGAGTGTGTTTTTTACCTGTGCAGATGTGATTACAGGAACTTTGCATTCTTCCGGTATAGAGATGGGCCCTTTACGGTTTGAGAAGGGGGTAAAGTTAGCACTGAACCTATCTGCCAGGATGTTGGCAACATCAGTTGGGTCTGTATATTTAGTGCCATTGTGCTGTAACTCAGAGCAGATCTGAGTGTTGCCATTGAGACTCTTGACATAGCTATAGAATGCTTTGTGATTCTCTTTAGAATCAGTGACGATTTTGTTTTCGTAACTAGCTTTGAAGGATTTTATCAGGGATCGCAGCTTCTTACTGAGGCTGGCAGGGAGCTCCTCCACTCATGGGATTTCACTCTCTTTTGCAACAGTTTCTTCCTTCTGTTGTACAGTTTGTTTATGGCAGGGGACCACCAGATTGGTTTCCTTTTTTTTGGAGGATAGTGTCTTGGTTCTGTTTGGGATAGCACGATCCATGCACTTGTGTAAGTGCTTATAAAGTGCAATTGTGTAGGATTCAGTAGTCGTAACTGTATTGTCCATCTGCATGGGTGTCATGAAGTTCACCATGTCTGTCTTAAAAAGCATGAAGTTGGCTTTGGAGAAAATTTTTACTGTGGTTTCCTAAATGGGGGGTGGGGGCAGGATGTGGATATCTAGGGTGATTAGCTTATGGTCTGATCAGACCAGTGAGGCGTTGACTTTAGAGGTGGAACACCGGTCACTCATGTTGGTAATGACTAGATCTAGGATATTGTTGCCCCTGGTGGGGGTGTGGATAAGTTGATCCAGGTCACTGGAGTTTATGAATTCCAGAAAGCGTTGAGCGAAGGAGTTGCTACATGAGTAGTTTTCCAAGTTAATGGTGGGGTAGTTGAAATCGCCCATTATTAAGGTGTTTGGTCATCAGAATAAAACCATATAAACCCGACACACACACACACACACACACACACATGAACACACACGCACACACACACACACACACACACACACACACACACACACACGCTTGCTACCACAAGGCATTACTTTCTTTAAAACATCTACTGCTGTTCTACCTACAGTTCAAATTTATTAGACTATGATAGAAAAATGTTGAACTGTCTTTGCCTGACTTTTACAGTTACTCCTAATGGGACTCAAACCCAGGTGCCAATCAATTCATGGGTTGAATCCCTGCCCATCAAGCATGAGATCTAGGACTTTTGTCATGTCTCCTAAATGAGACTCTCAGACTGTATCATCAGTCATGATGGTGTCATAAGGGTGGGAGGGTGGCTTAATGGCTAAGGTGTTTGCCTTACAAACACAAGGTGCAGGGTTTGAGTCTCACAAGGGATAATTGGCTAAGCTTAAAATGGCTTGCAAAGGCAGTTAGCTTAGTACTAAACTATGAACTATGAACTATAAATTTATGACCAAGAACAGCTGCCTGTCAGATGGAAATTAAATACTAGCACATAAAGTTAAGGTAGATATGCAGCCTGCCTCTTAAAGTAACAGAAACCATATTACAAAACTTAAACCAAAAGCCCTTGTCAGAAAGAGAACAACCACTGCTCTATAGTAAGCTGTAATGTGCAATGAATATTAAGTGGCCTATAAATCTAATTTAAAAATTTTTGTATGCCTTTGGAGAGACTATAGAATATGTGTGCAGAGATGAAGCAAAATATAGGAGACAACATTTCTTAGCTTGTTGTTATCTAAATGTTTGTTTTATGCATATTATTTTACTAGGGTAACTGATCAAACACTGATCAAAGAATGACCAGTTACAGGCTCAGCCCGGGTTACATCATAATGTAACAAAACAATGTACAGTATACAAAAAGCAACAGTTTACATTTATGAATACTCACAGACAATCTGACAATATATACATAGAAGATCTAACAAACCAAGCATATGCACAATTACATAAGTGGAATAAAAAGGAGGACAGAGTTAAAGTAGAAAAAGTATAAGTAGAGGAGATACGGATAGTAGCTGGTGGGTTAGGATAGCTGATAGATACCCATATGATAATGAAAGAGGGGATTAGACATGTGTAGTGGTATTAGAATAATAATGGTATGGTAAGCTGAACCACAATTTAGGATGAGTGAGTTAGAAAGGAGGCTTAGGTATATGGGCAGTAAAGGTACTATCCGGTTGGATCAATATGTTCTTTAGATGGACAGTTACATTCAAACTGTTTTAGCTAGTATTGTTTGAACTGTGGCCTGGACAGGGAATACTTTGGGTCATCAGTTAAATGAGGAGGAACTAACTGTCATAGTCTGGGACCAGTACAAAGAAGCAGTGGCTGGCAGAGTGCACCAAGGGAGAAGCAACAGGTGTAAAAAATATTAGATGCTAACAATAACCTATTTGTTTTTGTCTAACCATGTGTTTTGCTGACTGTTACAGAATGTGCAAGTTGGAAGTTTGAGAACCAGAATATGTTTGTGGGAATAAAGCTTGCCGATAGCTTGTACATTATCTCATTACCCTATACTGGTGGAAAATTTTCTTTTAACAGATAACCCAAGCTGCCCAATAAATATACCATTTTGTAATTCTAAGGTATGTAACCAAGTGAGAAATAGGTTCATAGGTTCATAGGTAGGTACTAGGCTATTGGCCCTAGGGCCTATACAAGCCCAGCCAAAAAGGTACCCTGGCTTTGCCACCCAAGAAAATTATTTTCCTGTGCCACTGTCGAACAGAGCCACAGAAGTGATCCCCGGGGTGAATTTCCTATTTCCCATCCAATCATCAAGATTTTTCTTGAAGAGTGCTAATGAGGAGCTTTGTTTGATATAAATAGGTAGTTTATTCCAGAGTATGGGAAGTCTCTGGGACAGGAATCTATCCCTCCGGCATGTTCTGTTTATTGTGGTGACAAGGTTTAGGTCCCTAGAGCATGTAGCTCGGAGGGATTGGGATTTCTTTAAGTGGAGCATGTCCAACAACTCTGGGTTTGACATAGCTTTGAGTAGGCGATATGCGACGGAGTAAAGCTGGAGTTTTTTGAGACGGTCTGTGTAGGGCATCTGTTTGATGCCGATAATCCTCTTTGTGAGGTATTTCTGTGGCCTTTCCAGTTGTTGTAGATGTCTTGTGAGGTATATACCAAAAGGGGCTTTGTACCCTATAATGGGTCTAATGAGTGATGAGTAGAGGGGAACAATGGAGTCTTTTTTCTGGATGAGAAACCTTTTGTAATGAGGTGTGCCACGTAGAAGGATTTCCTGACTACTGTGGTGATGTGATTATCAAAGGAGAGACTACTGTCCACCTGTGTCCCAAGGTCTCTTATCACACTTTCGGTGTTAAGTATACTACCGCTTATGTTGTAGTTCATGGGTACAGAGTTTTTACCAAAGGGGATGACAATGCACTTTTTGGCATTGAGCTTGAGGCCATGGCTTTGACACCAGGCACCTGTCTCAATGAGGCCCTTTTGTAGGATGCCCACATTGTTAGGAGTTTCGATTATGGCTCCTAGTTTGCAGTCATCTGCGAACTTCATTAGCCAAAGACCTTATGTGTTAGCCTGTACTTCAGAGAAGTAGATACCAAACAGTAGAGGACCCAGGACTGAACCCTGTGGTACTCCACTTGTCACTGGTCTGAAGTCGGATTTGGAGTCTGCTACTTTCACAGTGTGGGTTCTGTCAGTGAGCCATTTGGCAACCCATCTTGTGACATAGGGATTTATATCTAGTTTAGTGAGTTTATCTATAATTCCAGAGTAGGGGATAGTGTCAAAAGCCTTGGCAAGATCTAGATAGGCTGTGTGAACCACCTTACCCTCGTCTGCTGCTTTGGTGACTGCTTCAAAGAAGTCTATCAGGTTTAGGAGACATGATCTGCCTTTTACAAACCCGAACTGGTGGGGTCCAGAGTTTGGAGATTACCAATATCTTTGTTTATAAGTTTATAAGTTCCATGATGATACGTTCCATGGCCTTGCAGACCAGGCTCATCAGGCTAATGGGGCGGTAGTTTCCGGGGTTTGTGGTGGCTCCCCCATTGTGGAGTGGGATAACTGTCGCTGTGCACCATTCAGTGGGCACAAAGCCTGAGGTGAGGCTATGATTGAACATGGTACTTAGGTTGGGTGCCAGTTCATTCTGTAGTTCGTGTAGAATGCAGCCTGGGGTGTTGACTGGTCCCATGGATGCTGTGTTCTTGGCTTTGGAGAGTGTGTTTTTTACCTGTGCAGATGTGATTACAGGAACTTTGCATTCTTCCGGTATAGAGATGGGCCCTTTACGGTTTGAGAGGGGGGTAAAGTTAGCACTGAACCTATCTGCCAGGATGTTGGCAACATCAGTTGGGTCTGTATATTTAGTGCCATTGTGCTGTAACTCAGAGCAGATCTGAGTGTTGCCATTGAGACTCTTGACATAGCTATAGAATGCTTTGTGATTCTCTTTAGAATCAGTGACGATTTTGTTTTCGTAACTAGCTTTGAAGGATTTTATCAGGGATCGCAGCTTCTTACTGAGGCTGGCAGGGAGCTCCTCCACTCATGGGATTTTACTCTCTTTTGCAACAGTTTCTTCCTTCTGTTGTACAGTTTGTTTATGGCAGGGGACCACCAGATTGGTTTCCTTTTTTTTTGGAGGATAGTGTCTTGGTTCTGTTTGGGATAGCATGATCCATGCACTTGTGTAAGTGCTTATAAAGTGCAATTGTGTAGGATTCAGTAGTCGTAACTGTATTGTCCATCTGCATGGGTGTCATGAAGTTCACCATGTCTGTCTTAAAAAGCATGAAGTTGGCTTTGGAGAAAATTTTTACTGTGGTTTCCTAAATGGGGGGTGGGGCAGGATGTGGATATCTAGGGTGATTAGCTTATGATCTGATCGGACCAGTGAGGCGTTGACTTTAGAGGTGGAACACCGGTCACTCATGTTGGTAATGACTAGCTCTAGGATATTGTTGCCCATGGTGGGGGTGTGGATAAGTTGATCCAGGTCACTGGAGTTTATGAATTCCAGAAAGCGTTGAGCGAAGGAGTTGCTACATGAGTAGTTTTCCAAGTTAATGGTGGGGTAGTTGAAATCGCCCATTATTAAGGTGTTTGGTCATCAGAATAAAACTATATAAACCCGACACACATATGAACACACACACACATGAACACACACACACACACACACACACACACACACACACACACACACACACACACACACACACACAAACACACACACATACATTTTATACACATATATATATATATATATATAGTTTACCTACTACCCCAATTCATGATATTTTAAATACGTATTTCCAGAGACAGAAACCTAAAATGGCAAATTAAAAACCTTAAAAAAAAGCACAATTTTTTTTGCTGTGCCCCCCACACATATAAATTACATATACCAACTCCAATCATATAACAACGAAGACAAGGGCAAAACACCTGAAAAGGAAACTGTCTACTCACACATTACAAGAGTTGTGGTGAAAATCACAGCAAACTTAAATGTTTGTAAAAAGTTTCTTGTCTGATGTATGTATAATATATGCAGATATGTATATATATATATATATATATATATATATATATATATATATATATATATATATGTGCATGTAGAATACAAAATTTACAAGTAAAATTATTTATTTAGCAAGACTGTTTTTATTCCAAAAGAGTAATACACTGTTATTTTATTTATGGTGACTTGAGATTACAGCCCTCACACCCTTGTTCATTTTTAAATATAAACAAAAAGGTTTGGCAATGCAAATCCAACATATGGACTAAAGCTGGTTACTAATGCCTAAAGAACAAATAATCACCAGAATTATGTAGACAGATATGAACTTCAGTATTTGTGTATCTAATACAAACAGTGTGGGTCCAGAGGACAGAGAAGTAACGTGTTTCCTTTGAGACTGGAAAGGAATGTAAAAATGAATGCGGTATGTTGTCAAGGGAAAAGGGTGAGACATAGTTTGAGATAGTGACCTAAACTGAGTTGATATTACAGAGGCAAGGTCTGAAAGGGCTAAGTACAGGGTGATGCTAGCTGTCCACAGAACATTGTGTAGCAGGTCAGACACAGTACAAACCAAATATGAAAACACAAATAAGCATACAGGTAATTGATCAGAAGAAGAGAATAATTAAGTTGGGGGATGCAGAGAGGCTTGTCCCTACTCTATTTTTATGCTGATTTTGGCTGTGTTGAGATCCACTGAAAAGGCAATTTTTTCAATGTCAAATTTTCAAATGGAAAGCTTAGCTAATAAACAAATAACATAGGTAGATAGATGACAGATAGATAGATGACAGATAGATAGATAGATATATAGATAGATAGATAGATAGATAGATAGATAGATAGATAGATAGATAGATAGACATTTATACACACGCACACACACACACACACACACACACACACACACACACACACACACACACACACACACACACACACACACACACACACAGTAAACTCTCAGTTAAGTGGAATTCAAGCAACCAGAAATCTCACGCAACCAGAAAAAAAAAAAATCAAAGAAATATAGTACAATTTTTAAGTGCTGGCACTTTGTTTCCCCCCCGCAGAAACAAACCTTATGTTTTTACAGTTTCAGAGTTTTAAAAAAGGAAGATAGGAATAAATTCCCTCTCTTCAAAACCTGAGAACAAGTTAAACCACACAAACAGTATAGGGAACAATATTAGTCAGGCCTATTTTAATAGTAACTCTCAAGCAACCAGAAACTACAGTTATCTGGCATCTACCAATCCCCACGGGAGCTGGTTCAAGTCATTTGGGTTTCTAATACCATAATAGGAATGGATCCCATTCCTAAGTCAAAAGTATGATTAAAGTTGATGATATTAGTATTGTTTCAATCTTTGGTGTCATCTAGAAGTGCTCTTCACAGCACCCATAATATGCCCAGTAATGAGTCCTTCTGCAATTTGTATGGGGTTACATATATTGGTAACATATCTAAATATAATTGTAGATTCTTTATTATATTATTTTCCTGTTTTTTAAATTTCTCCAAATCTTTTGGTTTCTAATACCATGACGGGAATGGACCCCATTCCTAAGTCAAAGTACTGTTAAAGTTCATGAAATTAACATTGTTTCAATCTTTGAAGTCAGCCAAAAGTACTCTTCACAGCACTCACAATGTTCCCAGTAATGACTCCTCCTGCAATTCATATTCATCTACCCACCATATATTCCATCTATACTACCTACTCCGTATATACTGTCTCACTCCTTAATCTTCCCCTACTATTTCCTCCTTGTCTCTGCACCTGCTTCCTCCATCTCCAAACATGGCTTTATATCGGGCTCAGGCTACAGCCATAATTGTTATGTCCAATTAAGCTTTATAACTACATCATCACTGTGACTGTTACTATTGTACTAATGTTTCAATATGTGCCATCACAGATGTAACCAATGCTCCTATATGAATGTTTACTCCATGTAGATCTATTATCCTTCATGTAACTATGTTACTCATATTTTATGTTTGTGGCTTTCGCTGGCATTGTTTATTTGCATTTATATCAATACTATTAACTTTTTATTATTAATTCTGTACTTAATGTATTCTTTGTGTGGAGCTTTTCTCCCCGGGCCTCCACTGAAAAAGGACCTGTGTCCAGTCAGATTTTCCCGGTAAACAAATGTAAATAAAATAAAATAAAATAATAAATAATATGGGGTTAGCTATATTGGTAACATATCTAAATACGATTATAGATTTCTTTTTATGAGACCCGTTGCTCCACTCCTATTGGAACTGTCTGGGAATCATTCTTCCACATTCCTCTCATTTCTGCCTGCAGATCCTGATATTTTATGAATTTTTTGTTTCTTTGTATGCAGGACACTGTAGTCACTGGGCATGACAATTTCAATGATAAATGCTACTTTTGTCTTCTTTTCTTGGACCACTATATCATGTTTTCTACCATCTGTCTTTTGAACTGTTTGTAATGGGTGATCCTGTGTGATGTAAACATCATAATTTTCTGTGATGCTTTGTGGCTCATGTTTCCAATTCAGTTTTACAAAACCTATGTTTGACTGTTTCTCCCACATGTTCAATGAACTTTAAACCAGCGTGTACGTAGTCCACTATCTTGGGCAGCCAATATTAACCTTTCATCTCTTGGTTTGAATTTGCCTCTCCTTAACCATTCCTGCATTCGTTCTTGATCAACATGAGGTTCTTCCAGAAGTTTCTATACTTGCAAATATATATGCATTTTCTACATTTCTTTCCTTCTCACGCACATTCAGTTGCTGCCTGATTTTTAAATACTTCTGGTTTGATTT
Organism: Protopterus annectens; assembly: GCF_019279795.1. Lineage (NCBI taxonomy): Eukaryota > Metazoa > Chordata > Ceratodontiformes > Protopteridae > Protopterus > Protopterus annectens. The sequence continues at coordinate 930,110,022 of NC_056748.1, read as the reverse complement.
CCATTCTTGCTTGATGCCGATATGCTTCTGCTAGATTAAGCAGAGAAGTCATTTTACATTTACTCTCCTCATGTTTCAAAATGTTCACTATGTTTGGGCCTTGTGAGTTCAGCAGATATGTGTGCAGTCCCATGATTGCAGATCTATACATGTAATCAGTTTCAAGGAAGCCAATCCCTCCTTCGGAACGGGGAATATATAATCTTGGTATGCACTGATTTTTATAAATCATTTGGTTAGCATGAAGCATCCTTCTTGCTTTCCTCACTCAAAACTGGAAGTTAGGATCGGAAGAGGAAATTGGTTTATAGCTTGGATTTTGTTCCTAGATGTCAATGCTGTTTTCCAGATTAATTTAGGTCTTCTAAATTATTCCTTACTAAGTTTTATTCACATTTGTTCATGTTTTATTGTTGATCCTTCATAAATTCCTAAATATTTATACACTCCCTCTTGCTCAAGTTCTTTTATATCACATTCTTGTCCCAAACTGATGTTTTCTTGATGCTGCAGTTTTCCTGCTTTGAAGGTTGCTTTTTCACATTTATCAAGACCAAATGACATTCTTATATTATCTGAAAAAGTTTTGACAGCTTGTAGTTGTACTTTCAGTTCCTCATCTGATGAGCTATACAGTTTTAAATCATTGACAAAGAGAAGATGCAAAGTCTTTATACTCTTTTGTTTTCCAGGAGCCGAGCCATGGTCTAAGCTGTTAAGTAGACAGCTTAATGGGTTAAGGGCAAGGCAGAATAGCAGCATGGACAGAGAGTCACCCTGGAATATCCCCCTTTGAATTTCTATTCCTGGGATAATAATTTGTCTTTATCTTGACTTAATTGCAAAGTGGTCTGCCACTGTTTCATGGTCACTGTAGGGTCACTGTAATGTAGTCAATCAGTGTAGGGTGTATCTTATACATTTTTAAGCACTGTTTTATCCAGGAATGTAGGATACTACCATTTTTTTATAGTCAGTGCATGCCATACTTAGATTCTTCCCCTTTTTACAGTTCTCCACTATGACTTTATTTAACAACAAATGATCCTTTGTTTCATATGACTTTCTTTTATTGCCCTTTTGTTCTACTGCCATAATTACATTTTCTTCTAAATGACTATAAACATCTGTCGGCATCAATTCCCATGTATAGTTTATACATTGTTGGAAGGCAAGTTATTGGTCTATAATTTTTAGGGTAACTTGCTGGCTCACTCTTAAGTAGGAGCATTGCTTTTCCTGTTGTTAGCCAGGTTGTTGTCTTTTTTGGGTGTGCATATGAATAGTTCTTACTCATGGTTAAATCTTCATGCAAAAATCTTAATACTTTTAACCAGAAGTTAGGTATTGCATCTGGTTCATGGATATGTTCATAGATTAGTACTAGGCTAACTGCCCCTGTGGGCCTTTGTAAGCCTAGCCAATTACCCCATGTGAGGATCAAACCCTGCACCTTGTGTCTGTAAGGTGAACACTTTAACCATTATGCCAACCCCTGGCATTTTCCAATTAGAGGCTTTCTTTATCTTTGTTTCAATCTCTCTGGTTGTTAGTTCATCCCATTTCATATCCTGTAACTTTGAACATCTTATTCTTTCTTTTACTTCTTCTGTCCGTTTAGCATCTTTGTTATGTTCCACAGGATCTTCATAAATACTTCTCCAAAATGTATCTATTTCTTCTTTTTCTGGCAGTCTTTCAATTCTTTTTACCTTGTTTCCCTATTCTCTATAAAACTTTTTTGGGTAATCGATAAATTGCATATTTTGTACTTTTCCTTTATTTTTATGTACAACATATCTTGTAAGTTTTTCTGCCCGTGCTGAGATTTTTAGTTTGCTATTTGCAATAGTGCATGATAGATCCTGATCTGTTCTAACACTGCTCATTGCTTTTATCACGTCTATCTTTCTTAGTATTTTTGCTGATCTGTTCCCTCTTCTATACTCTTCTAACAGTGACACTTCTTGTCTTAATTGCTTTATAGTTGTCTCTATTTGATACTTTCATGATGGTATTCGATTTCTCCCCTTCCTTTCCCTCACTACCCTGTGTTTTTGTGGTAGAACTTTATCAGTTATCGATTTAACTGCACAGTAATATATCCTGTTTACTTCTGTTATATTACATGGACAGTCTTAATTATTGTGTTCAATTGTTTTAGCAAACTTCTGCCTTTTTGGATTTTATTAACCTTCTGCAGTCTATTTCTTCCCTTGATCTTAATATGTCTATCCGTGTCTATTAAATCAAGTCACTCTTCTCTTAACTCATTTTCTTCTAAACTGAGGGCACATTTTTTCTTCTCCATTTTCTGCCTGCTGGCATTTTACAGAAAGTTCTATAGCATCTTCCTGCAGCACATTCTCTTCAATTTCATCCTGTGCCATCTGTTGCTCTGTTGTATGGAAACTCATTGGCCTATCACTCCTCAGCATAGACTGAGTCAGAGTTTCCACAGTTTCCTGTTTCTTCTCTTGCTGTCCAGCTTCAAGTGAACATTTATACTGGTTTCCTGTGGAAGGTTCCAAAATATCTTCATATGGCATCTGACCAATTGCTTCCCATTCCACTGGTTCATAGGTTCATAGGTTCATACTAGGCTATCTGCCCTGGGGCATTTATAAGCCTAGCCCGATTGTGTTTGGCTTACACCACCCCTTGATTTGAGTATACTGTGCCCTTTTTAAAGTTTAGTTTACTGTGCCTCTGTCTAATAGTGACACGGAAGTAATCCCCAGGACAAACCTACGATCCCCCATCCACTCATCAAGATTCTTTAAACAGTATTAAGTATCCAGTAAATGATTTCATAGATTAGTATTAAGCTAACTGCCCTTAAGAGCCATTTAAAGCCTAACCAATTATCCCTTGTGAGACTCAAATCCTGCACCTTGTGTTTGTAAGGCAAACACCTTAACCATTAGGCCACCTCCTCTTAATTTGGATATCCATTGCTCTATCTTGTCGTGGTGCTTTCTGAATTTGATTTTCTCCACTAAATTCTTCACTTCGCAGCTACTCCATAACCTCAGTTTCTATTTCTTAAACTTCTCCTTTAGTAATTTCATTTTCTACTTTTCTTCTTATTTTTTGTATTGTAAAGTTTTCCGTGTCTGGATTCCTTTACTTGTATTTCTCTTCAAATAACTTTGGTGCTGCTGTTTTTGTATTGATTAGTTTTGCTTTCTCCTTTGCATAAATATTACACCATATTAAATCTATTTTCCTTTCCCATGTTCATATTTCTTCTTCAGATGTCTCCTGATCTTCCTGTTTCTCCTTACTCTGGGGACTCATTCCATCATGCTGTGATGTAACCTGTGTTAGACCTTCTACACCAAATCTTTCACTTTGCAGGCATTTCATAACTTCAACATCTATTTTTTTAACTTCTACTTTACTAATCTTCTTTTCTACATTTCCTATTTGTGATATTACTTTTTATTGTAAAATGTTCCATATCTGGATGTCTTTGCCTGTATTTCACTTTGAATATATTTGCAGATGCCTTCTTTATATTGATTAATTTGGCTTTTGCCTTTGCATAAATATTGCACCATCCCAAATCTCTCTTTCTTTCCCATGTCCATATTTCTATTTTATACTTTTTCAAAAATCTCTAGGTTTTGTTGTTTATATTTTCACACTTCCTCAGATGCTTCTTTTTCCAAACAGATCAAAGTTTTTTGGTCTATAGACTGTTTTTCACAAATCTGTTGTATTAATGAACACAAGTTTTTATTTGAGGCATCTGACAGTTTTTCTTGTGGAAGTATTTTTCTTTCCTCTAATTTGTCTCAATCTTTTTGTATATCTTGCGTCTGGAAATTCTGGGCTTTTCGCATAATAGTAACAATACATAATTTATTTCTTATCTTCAATAGTCCACTGTATTGTCTTTATGGCTCTTCTTTGGCCTATCATTTTTTGTGATTTTTGTGGACTGCTAGTTGCTTCTCTAACAGGGAGACCATTCCCCCCTGGGCCTGGCCTAGCCCCATTGTAGGAATGTTTATGTATGTTGAGGATTCTACACTGTCATTTTTTTCTAGTCCGACACTTTTTTATCCTGGGACTTTTTCACCCAGCTATCTTTTTTAATTTTTGACCTACTTCTGTCCATGATATATGCTATATGAATACAGTCTATATATATCAGTGTCATCTTGGTGAGATTTTGTGAAAAACAGGGTCCACCTCGTGAAGGTAGTCACCAAGACTTGAGGATGAATTAAATTTTAGCAACGTTACTCTGCTTTGCTTGCTGACTTATCATCTCTCCATTCAGACCCCCATTTTCCTGCTTTATAAGTGGCTGAATGATGAAGTCAGAAATACTACTGCTCAGTTTACAGGGACCATCATGTTAGATGATGGTATATGCAACAATATAGTTTACTCACAACAGTGTAATAGAGCTATGTGCATGACACATCGGTACAATGTTGTAATATTTATACTTGCCATTTCACTGATGTTACAGCGTGTCTACAGCTGCACTACGCATGGACTATGAACAAACTACTCCATTTTCATGTTCTTAAAGCCAGCTGTTACATGGTGTGAAAAGTGTGCAGGCCACGAAGTGGTGCTACTTAATGAATTGGTTTATATGGAGGAATAATGAAACAGGAGCTAGCACTGTTGCCTAAAACAAAAAAAAAACTTCTGTATGGATTTCGCATGTCCTTTCTGTGCTCAAATGAAGTTTTTATTATTATTATATTATTATTATTATTATTATTATTATTATCACCATAATCGTTACTCCATTACTACGTTTGATAATGAGTTAATCCCACTAGACACATGGCTCCCTTTTCAAGGGGGATCCAGGAGCACTGTAAGGTCAAATGACTGGCTTAGACTCACCTAGCAGGCAAATGCAGATAGACAGATTCAAGCTTTGTACCCTTGACTACAGGAAGTAGCTCTTTAAGATCTCAGAGCCTTATGCTGTGCATTAACTGACAGATTGTCTGCTGGGTAGCCAGTATCTTTCCACATCTTGAAGACTTGCTGACATAGGAACTTCTAATTCTCCAAATGCTCACAAGTGTGTATTTATACATGAATTCCTGTCTAAACAGTGATTGTTCACAACAGCGAATGTTATAACATTGAACCAGGAACATCCAAAACCCAGAAGATCAAAACCTAAACAAGAAACAGCAAACCTGCTTTTTTGCAGGGAGGGCAATCCCCTGCTGCAACCTCTGCTAATTATATATATATATATATATATATATATATATATATATATATATATATACACATATACACACAAACTGCAAGATCGCACTACAATGAAGGTCTTTCTTATTCAGTGTTTCAGGTTTTTGATGCTCCTGGTTTGAGGTTATAACATTCTGTTTTGTGAACATTCGATGTTTAGATAAGGACCTATGTGCATGTATGTATGTATGTATATATATATATATATATATATATATATATATATATGTGTGTGTGTGTGTGTGTGTGTGTGTGTGTATATATGTGTGTGTGTGTGTGTGTGTGTGTGTGTGTGTATATGTGTGTGTGTGTGTGTGTGTGTGTGTGTGTGTGTGTGTGTGTGTGTATCTGTCTGTCTATTTCTTGTGTATGTCTTACAATGGACTCATTTTCCATTCAGCATAAGTTATATGTGTTACAATATTTGCTCACCAAGACAGATGTAAGTACTCCTGTATACCTGCATACTATAAAGCAGGTATCAGGAAGTGAATGCATGAATGATCTTAACATAAAAGAAGAGAATCAGAATGTCCTTTCATACAGGGTTCACTGATCACTGATTGAAGAAAGTGTTCAACAGGTGCTAGCTCATTAAAAAGGTGCTCATACAATGTCCACAACAACAGTCATTTTACGTTTTAACATATTTGTACAAATAAATGTATTTAAGTACATGTCAATCTACTTTCCTGTCTTTCATAGCTGTTTCCAAAATAACACATATTAGCCAAAGGAGGAAAATTTCAGTCAGCTAATTACTGAACAAAAAAAAAGTACTTCGACTTTTAAGGTACATCTTCTGCATTCTGAATTTGGCTCTGATTGCAGAAGTGAATCTTGCACTAGGCTAAGTAAAGTTTCTAAGTCACTTTTATACTTTTATTTAAGAATATTTAAAGGATCGGTATCTAGTGAATTTTTTACCAGATGGCTTCTGTCCCTACTGTTTTTAAAATAGTAATTCTTACTGCCATCATCTCTGTTTTCAAAAGGACAATTTTATGAAACAAATTAAACACCTGCATTGGAAGGATTTGTGTGTGTTTTGATAAGCACAATTTATTTCTCATCTTTTTCTAAGAACAATTTCTTTATTTAGTTGCATTTATATATTTATTCGCCTGTCTATATTTTTCCTTTTTTTTATTTATTTACTTATTTTTTTACTGGGTTCAGTGAAAATGGTCCAATGACCACTTCTCAGCTGTGATCAAATCTGCCTGACATTAAGGGAAAAGGTTTAGTAAACATTAATTATTTTATTTATTTATTTTATTTGAATGTATTACCCAGGGTATAGCACTGATCACTTCCAAAAATCACATAATTTTTAAATTCACTGAGCATGTTAACTTTGCAGATTACAGACAGTTTAAGACTTCAGAATCACATAAATCAAAGAGACAGAACAAGTAGGTCACAAACATATTTACAAGTGTAAACTAAGAAAGGAAGTAGGCATGTAAAGAGACAGACAGGGAAGTTAATTCAGTGTAAAGTATTACTGTTTAAGTCTGCATTGACCTGGTTATGACAAGGGAAGTAAACAAATTAAAAGCATATGGTAAATAGAATTCAAGGTTTAAAATGACGTATAAGGGGTGTGTGCATTAAAACCAGCCAACCACTTTCTTCTTTTTGCACCCCTCCTGTATTTACATTTTTCTAAAGGAATCACCAGCTGAGCTGCTATATCAGCTGTCTCCTTCTAGTTCCACGCACTGACAACATTAGCAGGAGACTTTAGCTCTTTTCCTACACGTGATACACTGATAAATATTGTGGAGCTGTTACATACTGCAAGGCTGACCCTTAACTAAAGAAAGACAGGATGCTAGTTTATGCTTAATGCTAGTTAAAATAATTATAGTAAGAGGGAAAAAAAAAGCATTATAATTTCAAAAAATTAATAAACATTAATTTTACTTTAAACTACACATTTAGATGCATATTGCACAGCTACTTAGACCTTGTTTCAAAAAGGAAACTGTCAAAAAAGATAAGTAAATTATTCTACGTTACATGTAGGTTGACTAGAATGCAGTTTGGAATTCAGCTGTGTTTTTGTGAGGCACTCTTCCCGTTCGTCATGTCATATATATATATATATATATATATATATATATATATATATATATATATATATATATATATATATATATATATATATGCACCTGCTTTTTTAAGTTCACCAGGAAACTACATCTATCACTTTTCAATGACAATGTGTTTCTTTTGCTCAATACAGAAATCAAGTATCATGCAAAGTATTGCTTTATTAGAATGTTTGTGTTTGTTTAACTTTCATTTAGGATTAAAACTCAGGAATGGAAAATGCAATTAATTTAACTAAATTAGAAGCAGGGTTTAGAGAAGCATTTCTCTGCACCACGCACTTTGGGTATAAGGAGTCAGATGTCCAGTTTGCCATGCCATGACATCCTTTTGAAAGTGGTGGTCAGGTGGTACTTCACAAACAATATCCCATAACCAAACTGAATGATACAGAGAGACCAAGTAAGTGTGCATATATGATGCAAGGTCAGTGCTAGCAACTGGGCCTGAGTATGAGGCATAAATGATTCATATATAACAAAGTCATACGTGAGAGTCACTGATGCAGAGACTTCTAGAGTGCTCTGTCTTTGCAGATGTCACATCACAAGAGATGCAGAATTTTAAAAACAAAGAGGCACAGAATTAACAGGCTCATGCTAAGACACGTATAAAAAGAAGTATAAATAACCATCTAGAATAACATGAGTGTAAAGAAGACTATACTGCTGCCCAGGTTGTAGCCTGGGGGGCATGTGGAAGGTGGCCTACAGTAGGAACACACATGGCAATTATAGCCTAGTTGGGAATATTTCTTCAGAAAGCAGACATGCATATAACAATATAATGGCTGTAACTGGCCAAAACTACTTAGCTAAAATAATTAACAAAAGTAAAAATTACATAACAATACAATAAGAAACATGAACCATAAAAAAATTAAAAACAAAAATAATTTCTTAGTAAGACAGCACTGTCTATTGGAGTGCCATTCTTCCTGCAGTGTATCTGCAATGCACTCTGGGAGGGGCTTCATTCACAGTAGCCATGTTGCCATGGCACATTTACAGTTACCTTCCTCCAGATGCTAGATCTTTCATCCTAGGCATTGTGACAGGGATAGATTTGGTTGGCAATGGTTCTGCAGAACTGTTGGGTAGGTGACATTCTTCACCCTCATCTGTGGCACTTTTTAGTTCATGTGTTCATGGGGGGGGGGTGCAAAGCAGGATCTTCCACAGTAGAGAGACACAGACAGAAGAGAACAAACCATAACCACTGGCAAGCCAAAAATAACAGCACATATGTCATTAAAGGCAAATGAGGTCACTTAGCATTCTGTCCAGCAAGCTGTCACTCTTTTCACCTGCATGCTAACTACGACTTCTGTGTTACAATGAAAGTACATCATAACAGATATCCAGAAATTGTACACAAATTCACTGTCAGTGGAGCAGCAGGTCGAACACTTGCCTTTGGTGTAGAAGTCTGTGGGCTTTATTCCCACACCAGGTAGTTGTATTGCTGATACTGCAGTGCAGCACAGGTGAGAAGACTTTTGAGTGTGTTATCCTTCTAATAATACATTAAACAGACATCGCCTGCTTGAGCTGGTAGTAGCTCAGGTGGATGTAAAACATTTCTGTGTATTTGTGCTCAGTATCAGAGATATTTTGCTGGCTGGGACTGACCTACAACCATCTGGACATACAAACTGATTTAAGTATACTCTTTTGAACTTGTATTGTTTCAGTGATAGTTAACAAAACTTTTATGCATTTATTTATTCGTTTAATTGAATATTAATTGACTATTGTGGCCTCTCTCTCTCTGTGCAGTTTTTTTGTCAGAGCTCGTTCAGCACTATAACTGTAAGCCAGCCAGTTTCAGTGGAGATTATTTTACTTCTGTGAAGTTTGTGTTTATCTGATAGCCTGGGAGTCTATCCTTTGTGTTATTGTACTGGTATAGTTACATTTCTGTGTATTTGTGCTCTGTATCAGAGCTGTTTGGCTAGCTGGGACTGATCTATAGCCATCTGAACATACAAGCTGATTTAAGTATACTTTTTTTTGCACTTGCATTGTTTCAGTGATAGTTAACAAAACTGTACTGCATTTATTTATTTATTTGTTTGTTTAATTGACTAATACTTGAATATTGTGCTCTCTCTCTCTCTCTCTCTCTCTATCTGCAGTTTGTTTACCACCCTCACTCCCTAGTGTTGTTGCAGTTTTAAACTTGGTGGCTTTGGAATTACCCAGCTGTGCTGTAAATTTATGTTTGGACACTCCTCCTGGACCCATCTCATTTGCTCACTCAACTGAGTACAGTAAGATCACTTGGGAAGGGAGCTGCTTCTTTGATTTCAGGCACTCCTACCAATCCCATCTCATCAGCTCTATCTACTGTGTACAGAGAGAGCATTTGGGAAGGACAGACCCCCATAGTCTCTTAATCTTGTTCTGTTTCCTGCATCTCCACTTAACAAAAAGAAAAATATACTTTATTCAGCAGCCCTTAATGTTGTGTTCTACCTACTTTATTACCTTATTTTGCTGTTCTGTGTGCTCTTAACTGTTCAAGTGCTCTTATTCTGCATTTATTACTGCTTGTTAGTAGCCTGATTAAATGTATCTGCTATTCTAAGCATCTTAGTTTTGGTTTTAGCACTTGTGCTTCAGGCTAGATATTTTTCATTTAGGGTTTTTGTGGTCTACACTCTTGTGGACAAACCCTTATCAAAACCAGTTCTCCATAAGTCCACCAAGTATTCAGAACACTACACCTGGACAACTCCCACCAGTTTCTCCTGGCAGCCTGGTTGACATGGGCATACTGAGACAGTGTAGCAACTGTCTAATGTTTACAGACAGTCCTCTTCTCCTAGCTCATAATTCTTCTACTTGCGAGAAATGCATCTACATCAGTAAACTGGAATCCATTCTCTCTTGTGCTACAGTCAGTACTCCTGACAAAGAGGAGATTGTCAGCACAATCACCACACCACCCACATCACACAGCCAAGCACAACACACACCCACATATGCAGGAATCCTCAATAAAAGCATACCTAAACAACATAGACCCCCAAAACACACTCACAAACATTCCACACACAACACCAAACATATCACACACAGCAAACAACACACCAGTGTCTCACAAACACAGTCCATAAGGCATAACAATAAAACAAACATGCTAGTCATTGATGATTCAGTAGTGAGATACACTGATGTTCCCTTCACCAGGCTAGACTACAAGAAGGTCACAGTCAGTTATCTGTCAGGTGCCAGAATCCACCACATCATGCATGCACTTAAATCTCTCCACAACAGGTACAAGTATGACTCTTTCATTGTCCTTGTTAGTGTGAATGACTTGAGATGTTCCTCCCTGGACTATATAAAGAGTGACATGATTGAGCTCTCAGAGTATGTATCTCTTCAAGTATGATGCCAGCCCTAAGCAACATCCTATCTTCACCAAGAATTATACCACAATACCAACAGAAAATAATTGACTTCAACAATTGGCTTAGTTTCTGGTGTCTTTCCAGGGGGATCCAGTATCTGTTTACCTGGGATGACATGGTTAATAGGCCTCAATGCTTTGTCAGAGATGACCTCCACCTGTCACCTCTGGGGTTACAGATCCTGGCCAAGGCTCTTGTCTCCCCCATTGTGCCTTTTTTAGGCTATGTCCCAAAGACAAATCTTCCAGCATAAAAGATCTGTCAAAAAGCAAATTGAAGGTCATGCTGCTTAATGCTAGGAGCCTTAACTCGTATGTTCTGCTAAAACCATATCCAAACTACAAACACTAACACAGAATGTATTTAGCACAGTTGAGGCATGGTTCTTGAAACATTGCCTCCTTTTGAATGCCAAAAAAACAAACTTCTGCTCTTTAGGCCTAATAGTAAGTCCCCCCCGCCATAGAATTCTCTATCATATCCAATAATGGCACACATATATCCCCTAACTCTACCACCAAGCTGTTAGGTATCACAATCGACAATAACCTCACTTTTGATAATCACATTAATAACACTATTAAAACCGTAAATAGAAAACTGGACTCCTTATACAGAATTAAAACCTTCTTAACTCCAACAGCCAAAACTACACTTGCTCACTCTCATCTTATTTCTACTCTTCTTTACGCTTCACCCATATACACTAACCTAAAGAAAAATAATTTCACTAAACTAGCAAACACATACAGTAGCATTGCTAGATTTGCTACTGGGAACCCATTTAGAACTCACCACCGTCAGAACCTACAGCAACTAAACTGGTTTGAACTAAAAAACATGCTGACACTTTCCCAATTCACCTTTGTCCATAGGATATTTTACCAACCTAGTAACACCTCTATACTTTATAACCTTATCTCCCCTTATACTAATCTAAATTCATTACGCTCTTCGAGCAAACTTCTTGTGAGGTTAACTAAGTCTAACAACATAGTTGGTGACTGCCTATTCTCTAATACCATAGGTAAATATTGGAATCTTCTACCTACTGTTCTAACTTCTATTCCCTTCCCCTTCCTCTTTAAACGACAGCTTAAAAAACATTTTAAAGCACACTGGTTATGCCCATGCATCACTCCTGACTAATCTTGTGATTCCACTAATTATTCTTTTATACTACCTTCCTTCGTTATTCTCTACGCCCCCCCCCCCCCTTGGGAAGCTTGTTTCAAAAGCACCTTTGCAAGTAGTAACTGTTACAAATTACTAAAAACTTTGGATGTGAAATTAATTGCTGAATGTACTGTATACTTCCACAGATGTTTTACTATAACAGAACTCTTCTATCTTGTATTCTGAATATAAATTGGGTGATGTCCTACCTAGTATATATGCAGGATTAGTTTAATGTCGTTTAGAATCATGTTTTCACCTGCTGTTTTCTACCTCCTTTCTTTGCCTTTGTAGATAATTTCTCTGTGTTTGTTTCTATGTGGAGCTTTTCTCCGCGGGCCTCTGCTGAAAATGGAAATGTATCCAGATGGGCTAGCCCGGTAAACAAATGTAAAATAAATAAAATAAATAAATAAATTAACCTGAAAATGCACTCACTGGAGGCTCTTCTCACACTGGAAGATGCCAATGTCTGTGCAATCACAGAAACTTGGTTCAGGGCCGCAGAGGGCACCCCTGCCTTACCAGGCTATACCTCATTCCACACTTTCTGACCCCAAAATGAGGTCAGAAAGTCTAAGGGTGGTGGAGTCTCTGTCTTTATTAAGGACAGGCACACTTGCAGACAGGTTTGCCAGCATGACACACTGGAATTATGCCAGGTGCAACTGACAATTGGCAAGACACCCATCCAAGTTATAGCCAGCTATAGATCCCACTCCATGACTCAGGACACCTACTCCTCCTACCTGGACCTACTTGACTTCATCAAGGTACCCCCTAACACTCTGATCCTTGGTGACTTCAACTACCACACCATAAACTGTGTGAATTATTTGTGCACTAATGCACTCACCCAACGATTCCTTGACTTCATCAGTTCTAAAGCACTAGACCAGCTTGTCTCATCCCCCACAAGTGGTGATAACATTCTGGATTTGGTTCTCACCAACACGGATGACCACTGCACCACTCCCATAGTATGTTCTTTCCTTGTAAGATCAGATCATTGGCATGTCTCATTCAAAGTTTCTATCCCACCCAAGACCCCCCCCCCCCAGCCATAACCAGGCTATGAAACTTCTCAAAAGCTGACTACAACCTCCTAAGGGGGGTATCAGTAACTTCAACCCCCCACAGAAGATGCAGACAACTTGTACGCCAATGCAGTATACAAGCACCTGTGCAACTGCACGGACTCAGGAATACCCAACAGAACTAAAAACTTCTCCTCAAGGAAACACAAACCTGTCTGGTGAACATCCTCTATCAACAGGCTTTACAACAAAAGGAAGAAACTGTTGTCCAAGGGTAAAAAGGAACAAATTCCAAATTGGAAAAACCCCCTCTTCAGCCACAACAAGCAAATTAGATCACTAGTGAAAACCTCCAAAGGAAATTATGAATTGAAACTAGCCTCTGAAACAAATGGAAACCACAAAGCCTTCTTCAGTTACATCAGGAACCTCCATGGCAAAGTCCAGGTTTGTTCCAAATTAGAACTTAACGGTACCACTTACACTGATCCTGTTGACTTAGCCAACCTCCTAGCTGATAGTTTCAGAGCAAACTTCACCCCCCCCCCGTCCCCACCAAAGGCCCATTTGACATCCCTGATACTTGTCCCACACCTCACATCTCCATAGAACAAGTGTTAAAGGCTCTTTCCAAAGTAAAGAACACAGTTTCCATGGGACCTGATAGTATCCCAGGCCGTATTCTGCACTATCTCCAGCAAGAACTAGCTTTGCCATTGAGCACAGGCTTCATTCCACCTTCATTCCAGCAGAGTGGAGAACTGCCATTGTCATCCCCTTGCACAAAGGTGGTGCCACTACTGACCTGGGAAACTATCGCCCCATTAGCATGACAAGTCTGATCTATAAAGCCATGGAGTGTATTATTATGATTCTCATAAACAAGGACATAGGCAATCTCCAAACACTTGACCCCACCCAGTTCAGATATGTCAGGGACAGATCTTGCCTATTGAACCTGGGTGACTTCTTTGAGACTGTCACCAAGGCCCTGGATGAGGGAAAGTCAGTACATACAGCTTACCTTGACTTGGCCAAGACCTTTGACACAATCCCCCACTCAGGCATCATCAAAAAGCTAACACAACTTGTCAGGTGGGTGGCCAACTGGCTCACCAATAGGACCCACAAGGTCAAAATAGGTGCCACCACCTCCGCCAGCAGACCTGTCACTAATGGTGTTCCCCAGGGACCTATCCTGGGACCCCTACTGTTTGGCATCTACTTCTCAGAGGTGCAGACAAAAACAAAGGGCCTGTTGCTGACCAAGTTTGTGGATGACTGTAAGTTGGGTGCTGTCATTGACTCCCCAAATGATGATAACATACTGCAAGCGGCTCTCACAGCAACAAATGACTGGTGCCAAAGTCATGGCCTTAAGTTAAATGCAAAAAAATACCATTCAGCATAAACACTGCCCCTACTGATTAACACATCAACATCAAGCCAGTAAACACACAACCTGTGGTGAGAGACATGGGTACTCAGGTAGACAACAATCTCACATTTGACCATCATGTGGTGGCAGTGGTCAGAAAAAACTTTTGCTTGGCTCATCTCATAAGTAGAGGGATTGCATCCAGAAAAAAAGAGGTTATTACCTCTCTGTACTTCTCCCTCATTAGGCCTATTATTGAATATAATGGCCCATTTGGTTGTACCTGTCCAAACACCTGCACCAACTGAAAAGGCCACAGAAATACCTCACTAAGAGAATCCATGGCCTCCAACACCTGTCCTGTGTGGACAGGTTCACATCACAGATAGCTCAGAGGTGATCTGTGTTTCACCTACAAGGCAATATCAACCCTGCCCTAATAGAGATGCTCCATATCCGTAAGTCTATCTCCTTGCACATTACCCACTCGATAGGCCTAAATCTAATATGCGACATCAACAAAACCTGCTGGAGAGACAGGTTTGTCTCCCAGAGGCTGCCCCTTCTCTGGAATAGACTTCCCATACATGTGAAATAGAGTACCTCACTGACCCTCTTCAAGCGCAACTTTGCTGAGTGGATGGAAAACCACAAATTTGTCCTAGGGGTTCCACCTTTGTCCCTCATTGACAGGGGTGACAGATGCTGACTGAGGTTTCTATTTAGGGGATAAACTCTTGGCTAGGCTTGTAAGGGCCCCAGGGCCATTAGCCTAGTAACCTCTTATGATCCTATTCCAAGGCCACATTGAAAAGAGTTGACATCCTTTATTTATATCCATAAAACCCCTTTTATTTACAACATATTGACATATTTACAAATATTTACAAAGGTACAAATGTACAAAAATATAGATATACAAATATATTTACACATATTCATAATTGTCTTTAAAATCATACTAAATGTTCATCCTTATTAGACCTCCTACTCATTTTTCCATAACCACCATCTGACTCTACTTAATATTGTTACTAAAATCCATTTACCATTAAACATAATTTCATTTATTCTTTCATTCTATATATGCCATATGACATAAAATATTTATCTATTCTTTTAACTTATCATTTACTTCTATTCTTATAATATGCATATTTAATAATATCCATGTTTATTTTATTCACTTCTTTTATATCATTAAAAACCTTCTTTACATAGTTTTCTCCATAACTTTTTACCTTTTACATTTTAAAAACACACATTCTGTAGTTTCATCTTCTTAACAATATAAATATATTCTATCACTTTTCTTGTTATATGACATATTTCCTTTTACTGGTAATTTATCTATTACCAGTATCAACAAAATATTTTGACATTCTACTTTCTGGTTACACCATTTGCTTCTTACTTTCATAGCTTCATTTATTTCATGTGTTAGATTTTCCCATGGTTTTATCATTATATTCTTAGACCGGTTTACTATTAAAATGTCGAACGGCACTACGTCGACTGTACTATAGTCGAACACGGAAGTTCGAAAATAGTAATGTCGATGACAAAAAAACAATCTAGGACTGTGTTTTAACATGGGTCGAGGTAGGGGTGATGTTTGTAGTTCTGAATAATACTGAACACCTACCTCGACCCATGTTAAAACCATTCCTAGATTGTTTTTTTTGACGTCGACATTACTATTTTCGAACTTCCATGTTCGACTATAGTACAGTCGACGTAGTGCCGTTCGACATTTTAATAGTAAACCTCTTAGACCATATGTTTCTATCTTTTCTATTTCATCAATTTTTATTTTCCCCAAAATATTTTTTCTTGGCAAATTTTATTTCTTCATTTATGCATGCTTTTTCTCTTTTACTCTTTTTACCATACCCTGAAATTTATCATACACATGTATTTGTACAGTTTTAGTACTAATTTCTCATCTTTTCCATTAATCCACTTTAACACTTTGTACAAATTTAATGAAGCAGTATATACCTCTGGGTTAATTAATCCTAAACCTGCTTCCTCTTTATTTACACACAAAACTTCTCTTTTACTGGGTTTAATCTAGAACCCCATATAAATGAAAAAAATATCTGCAATAATTCATTTTCAAATACTGTTGGTAACATAAATTAACTTGCTAAGTATGATATTTTTCCAATCAGTACTGAATTTATCAAATAAGGCTGTTTTTCTGAATGATTATTTATATGTTCACCATAAAAGACAGGTTTCTTTTATTTCTTCTTTTGTTTATCCCCATTGAATTTTACTTGCATATTTATTCCCAAATTTTATACCCAACACAGAAATTTCATTCATTGTAAAATATATATACCCCCTATATTTACTACATCACATTAATCTTTACTTTTCTCCTTATTTATAGCCATCCCTATCACCTCTAGAAACTCATCTTTGCAAGTTATTACTTGTTTTATCCAAATGTTTTTTTGAAATTATTATAATATCATCTACATATGTTAACAGAACTGGAATTCTTTACACTTCAGGTGTTATATATGCTGCCTCTTTCATTTTGTAATTTATTTCACATGCTATCACATTCATAACTACAGCAAAGAGTATACAACTCATTGGACATCCCTGTCTAACACCACTATTCACATGTACCTTTTGGCTTAAATTAAGTAAAAATAATTGTAAATGCTGGTTATTCATTGTAAAATATATATACCCCCTATATTTACTACATCACTTTACTACATTACTTACTATATGCTTACATTCCTTACTGTCTCACTTATATTCTTTCATTATTGTCCATAAGACTTCATTGTATCAAATGCCTTATTAATGTCTCCTATCATGATTTTTAACTTCTTTTCTATTCGTAATATCATCCACAATTTCACTATCATTAATAATTCTTGACAACCCTTTCCCTTTGTACTATATGTACTATCTTCCATAATATTTTCCATTTTAGTTTCAAATCTTTTTTGCATTATTTTCATAAACATCTCATAATCATTATTATTCAGTACTATTGGTCTCAAGTTTTTTAATAGTCTTCTATCTTCCTTCTTCCATATGAATTTAAGGATTGCCTTTCAAATCCTGAATCCCAGAATGCCAAACACCAAGATGAAAATGTTGAAGGCTTACAATCACAAACTGATCTTTCTCAGGGAAGGGAATACTTGTCCATCAGGTAAGTTCAACACATCAGTCTATGTAAAAACACCTAGGTCGGGGGGGGGGCTACACCACCTATACCCCCTAACTATATGTACCAACTCCGGGATCACACTACAGTGTGAAAATGGGCATATTTACACAAGCTGGACAAATGTTTCCTTTCCATGAGAAAACTCAGCCATTCATGATTGTAAGCCTTTGACATTCTTGTCTCAAGATTCTGGCATTTGGCATTCTGGAATTTGGGATTTGAAAGCTTAAGTAACATTTTCCTGAGTTCTTTCTATTTCTCCTTTTACATTTTTTATTTCTGTCATTACAGTACCATCTTCCTTTTCTAATCAATACTTCTCCTTTTCCTAGTAAAAATATATTTACTTATATAACAGTACTTGTATTTTTACTTGATGTCTTTTATATAATTCATTTTCTTTGTCAAAGTGCTTTCTATCATTATTTTCTAAATCTTCCAATGCATCATTACATGCTTTTTTATATTTTTTCTTTCTATACTTTTCGCACATCATATTGCCATTGTTAAAAACATTTTTTATATATTTCCATAAATATCATCCACCATTCATCCCAGTTTTTATACAATGTTCTCATAGTAATATATTTCCATAATTATTATACTAATCTCTTTCATTTTTCATTCCATGCTTTCTCATTTACTTTTTATTTCTTTGCTTATTTTTATATATTCCTTGTTCTCCTTTATCTGTAGAGATATTGCAAGATGATCAGAAAATCCTGTTTCTACTACCTTCACTTCTCCTATAACTAAACTTTCTGTAAAATAATCCGTTTCCATTCTATACGTACCCCTTTTGTAAGTCCATGAATTTTTGTCCAAGAGTTGTAACTTACGACATCTTTTAAATTAACTTCTAAAATTTTTCTTATATAATTTCCTTTCTTTTTACTCCTGCCTCTTAAATTACAATTAAAGTCTCCTGTTATTATAAAAATAATGTTATTATAATATTCATATTTATTACATACCTGGGGATTCAATATATTCCATGTTGGCTTAGCGTGAAGCCTACATGGAGTTTATGTGTTTGCATGGTGAACAGCAATGCTAATTGAATATACAAGCCACGTATCCTGTTTAAACGTAAATAAGCACAATTTCATTGCCAATAATAGTGTTGCTGGCCAGAAAGTTGTGTAAAGCAACACAGACAGCAGCACACATGTAAACCTGTTTACCTACAAGCAAACTATGACTGCGTATTTGTATGGAATGCCACAATGATGCCACAGTATAAACAAAAAATGATCAACTTCAGCAATTAGACTAGCTTCTTGTGTCAATCCAGGGGGATCCAGTATCTCTCAGCCTGAGATGAGATGGTCAACAGACCACACTGCTTCACCAGAGATGGTCTGTACCTATGTCCTCTTGGCTATTAGATATTGGCAAAGATGCTTGCCTCCCCCATAGTGCATTTTTTATGCAATGTCAAAGCAGCAAAAGTTCTGACTTTGTTCCTGAGGAGTGAAAAACTGAAACAGTAATCCCCTTGCACAAAGGGGAGGGGCATCTACCAACCCTGGGAACTCTAGACCCATAAGTCTAACCAGTCTCATCTTCAAGCCATGGAAAGAATCTTTATGAACCTTATCAAAAAGGACTTATATGACCTTCAAACTCTAGACCCAACCCAATCTGGCTTCATTAAGGGGTTGATCATGCTTATTAAACCTACTAGACTTATTTGGGAAGTCACCAAAGAATGGATGAAGGCATACTGCCTATCCTGACCTGGTCAAGACTTTTGACACAATCTCCTACTGAGGTATTATTGAAAAACAGTCCCAGCTGGGGATTAACCTTTACATTAGTAGATGGATAGTCAGTTGTCTCACTGACAGAATACAAACAAAGTTGGTGACTCAACCTCTATCAGTAGAGTTGTCACCAGTGGTGTACCACAAGGATCTGTGCTGGGCCCTTTACTGTTCAGAATCTATTTCTTGGACGTCCAGGCTAAAGTAGATGGCCTTTGGCTTTCCAAGTCTACTGATCATTTCAAATTGGGTGCAATAATTTGAGTCCCCTAATGATGTTAACATACTACAGGAGGGGCTCACACAGACAAATGATTGGTGCCAAAGCCACGTCTACAACCAAATGCAAAAAAGTTCCATTATTATTGCCTTTGGCAAAGTGGAATTCCCTGCTAATTATAATATTGACAACACCCCCTAAGCTCAAACCCAGTGGCGCAAGACCTGGAAACACAGGTTGATAGCAATCTGAACTTTGCTCACCAAGTTTCCACAGTGGTAAAGAAAGCCTTCTATGTTGTGCATCTCATAAGTAATGGCATTGCATCCAGGTCTGATGGTGATATAACACCACATTACTTGACCTTCATCAGACCACTAATACAGTACAATATTCCCTTCTGCATGTACCTCAGCAGACACTTGCAGCAGTTGGAGAGACCACAGGTATTTCTCACTAAGAGAATACAGGGCCTCCAAACCATACCATGATGTACATGGATGGAGTGAAAACCCTGTCACTGTACCCTGTATTGTATAGGCTACTGAGAAGTGACTGGTGCCTGGCCTACAGGGCAGTCTCTGACCCTGCCCTGATGGACATGCTGCACAACTGCAGTTCTAATGCCACAAGAGTCATTCACTCTAGGGATCCTAACCTAGACTGTGACATTAACAGTACATGCTTGAGAGACAGATATATCTCCCAAAGACTGCCACTCCCCTAGAATAGACTTCCAAATCATGTAAAGCAGAGCTCCTCACTGACCTTATTAAAGCACAATTTAGACAAATGGATGGGAGACTGCAAATTAACCCTGGGGGTAGCACCCATGTCTGTAATGGACAGAGGTAGTTGGTGTTGACCATACACTCATTCTGCAAATTACGTCCACCTAATAAGGACAATTGGGGCTACTAGAGATTAACATGGCTAGGCTTGTAAGGGCTGTAGGGTCATTAACCTAGTAACCTCCTATGAAACTATAAACATATGTCAACAGTTTTCAGGGAGCATATTACTGCAGCTGTTATACAAGGAGCATGTAATGAGGATGTGTGTGGCTACGTGAAAGGTATCCCAAGTGGTAGTGAAATTAAGAGCTACTCCAAAGATCACACAATGACCATAATGTGCCAGCAACCAAACACACAGCAGCACACTTGGCCTGATATTAATATTACACGTGTTTGCATAGAATTTGTATACCATGCAACGTCACAGTAGCAACACCACATATGTCTGAGTGTAACACTGTCACATTACACTTTATGGAGTATGATAGTATCATTGTATGCTGAGGAGAATATGTTGCAAGCACTGTTGGGCATGCATGTGGAGTCACATTACTGTGTAAAATTGTGTCAAAAGTGATAGTTGTATTTATAGACATGCATGTAGCTTGCCGTCAGATTAGAACACCTATATTTGTAGTTACAGCAGATTGCAAATACAGCAGTTAATGTTACTGCCACAGCACAAGTTTGTCTTGAATACTATCAGAGTGCATGTTACACAGGATGACATAATCATTGTATGCTACAACAAGATGTTTGGAGGAGTATGGGACATAGCTGTGGACTCATATATCATTCTAAAACTACATAGTCACAGGGTACAGTACTTAATACAAGCACCAGAGCACAATTCTAACTTTTATAGTGTCGCAGAATACTTTATAGTTGATGACAGCAGCAGAGTCTAGTGAGAGGAAGATAGTAATATCAGTATCCCACATGCTAGTGTAAAATGCTCAGTCTAATGTTACACAAGTGTGCACACACACACACACACACACACACACACACACACACACACACACACACACACACACACACACACACACACACTCACACACACACACATCAGTTGACCACAGTGAGAACAGAACCCCTAGCTAACTAAGTACACAGAGTAGAGAACTCAGTACTTAATACAAGTGCCACAGCACAAGTCTGACATTTACAAGGCTGCTGGATAATTTATTGTGGATGACATCATCACTGGATGTTTTTGAGAAGATGTTGGGAGGCTTGAAAGAAATGGATAACTAACCATGTGCAACTGTCAAGATATTAAAATTCTGCATGTTACCAGATTGATGAGTGTGCAAAGTGTAGCGTTTTCTGTTGTGTTTCAAATGTGCACGTATACCTTAAAAAGACAGCTTTGCAAACTATATGCAAACAGCTGTCCACATTACTACAAGTACTGGAAAATCTGAATGTGTATTGTCAGTATAAAGATGTCCATGGTATATAATAAAGCATTTTTATTTATTTCTGTAGTGTAGTTGATACCAAATTTCAAGTGCATGGGTGCAGGTTACAGATGGCTACAGTCTAAATATGTGCTCTTTCCTTTAAAAGTGCCTTCCCTTTGTTTGTGTTTTTACATGTACTTCTATGGGATGAAGACTAAATGGACAGTAAACAGAAGTAATACATGCTATTGTGCACTTTCCATAGAGCAACACCGAATAGCAGGTTTGAGAGATTGTTGGCAAAGTGTGGGAGATACACAGTTCTATTGCTTTGCTTACCCTCGTGCAAACATGTTAAGTAGAAAGGTGTACCAGTCAGCAATGTGTATAGTACTGAGTGTAAGGAACACACCTGCTGCCTAGCTGATTCTCTGGCAGCAGGTGTAAATGCATTGACAAATTTCTTTTGTAGGCTATATGACATATGATTTGAATCCAGGTATATCTAATAGTTTTAAATAAGTAAGTATACTGCAATAAAGTCATTCTTTATTCTATATTAACTGTGTGTTACATTAGTGCAGCATGTTTAAGCAGCATTGCATGGAGGTAACTACACCAGTGAAGAGCCATTCACTGTTGCTTAGCATTGGTGCGGGATGCCAAACTCCAAACAGACAGAGGCCAAAAAGTAATGGGCTCTATTGGTTTTTTTTACTTATGTATGCTGTGTGTGATTCTATCTTTTGACCAGATTAAAGGTGTTAAAATGGGGTAGATAGGAAAGTGGTGAAATGAGAGGCAAGTAGGTGAAAGAACAAAGTGAAAGCAATATAGAATTTTGCAGGAGGTATGTAGGAAAGAACCATAGCTATCCACTTCTTCAACAGTGTAAAATGAAAATATACACAGAATATTAACTGAATTTGGACTGTCACCTCAACAAAGATGGGTGACAACAATGCAATCATGTTGTATAGCCAATTGGACTGAATCAAGTGTCAAGAAGACATATGTGTGATGTGGAGAGCTATGCATGGGACAGTTTTTATTTTTGTGGGACAGGTGCCCATTTCTTTCTTACTTCACTAATAGAGGAGTGTTGGGTGAAGGATGTAAGTAATTCTGGGTCAGGTAAGCAGGGTAGGTGAGGAAGTGGATGCAAACAAACAAGACAAACAAGACAAGACATATGGATGTTGGGGTACATGACAGGTTCGGGACACCATGATTGGTGTTAACAGATGCCTCTGCCTGTTAAACATGGGGACAGTGATAATAGAGTCCTCAACCGCAGGACTTTTATCACTTTTTCCTTACTCTGCTGGGTGTTAGAGAGCTTTACATCTTCTCCTATGGACCATACATGACAGCAGCTTCTTCATCAGGCATAGGCATACACCAGTGGTGCTGTGCATGACCCTATGTACCAACCATGGCATTTCCTGACAGGTGATAAAATCCCAACCTCTGCCACTACTTTTGGAGGGTACCACAGCACCAGCTGCTGGGTTAGTGGTTCCTGATGTGGAGGGTCCAGGTAGTTCAGGGGCAGGGAGCCGGTATAATCCCCCTGCAAGATCCTTTGGCTCTGGCACTTTACAAGCATCCTATAACGATTCTGGACCCATCAGCACCTCACCTCTGCACCCTAAATTGGGCACATTCCTTTTTACCACCAGACATGTCTGAACAGGAAAAACAGCAATAGTAAGAATGATTTCCCGCCAATGCATGTTATCACATTTAGTGGTAGTGTGCAAACCCAAACAACGATGCCAACAACGTTTGTGAGATGTTAAGCAGAGAGCAACAGTGCCAAACAGAGAAGAAAGCAGTTTTTGAAACTGGAAGGTTAATCTGATACTTGGGAATAGCTTGAGGGTTGTTTGCTGCTGCAATTCTTAGAAGATTTAACTTTGCAGACATATACTGGAGGCATAAATGTTATGACCTGACACATATTTTGTGCGGCTTTACACACTGATAAATTAATTTTTAGAATGTGGGATTCAAACCTATGTATAAGGGACAAAACATTTTCTTCCACAGTGGTGATTTTTCATTCTTGCCACAGAAGAAGTGCTTCTCAGCCATACACATGAATTATGTGTAAATACACATGACAGACTGAGGAGTTAACCATATATGTATGTGACCTGACAAGGTCCTGTTTTAACCATTCATGTGTGTATGAGTATTATTAAAATCTAAAGGCTACCCAAGGCCAGAGAACAGAATTATAATTACAGAAACATAATAGTCAGCATACCCTCTGTTACACAAATAATTCATGCACTGCTATACAGACTTATTGTTATTTATAATTATGTTTCATTTTTTGTGTGTGTTCATTAAAATTGAGTGTACAACCCTTAATAAAATTGGGAGTGTGTAATACTTTTTTCATGTGAATTTTATTATAAGGTAAAATGGAACAACAGTAAAACTATTTGGAATTTGCTGTATTAGAACCCAGGATCATCTGTATTGCAGCCCTACACTTATACCTGCTGCCACAGGAATAGTTAAAAAACAGCTGGATATTTTCATATGCATTATTAACTTCTGTGTGTTAACCACCATACAATGCCACTTAGTGGATTTGCATGATGGAAAGCAAAAGAGGCAAGAATGTATCCTTTTTGAAATTGAGAATGTCTGTATCCTGTCTGCAGGTGCTCTGTCTTCTTTGTGTGTTGGCCATTAGGCCATGTTTGCACAGATGTAAGTGATGTGCAAAAGGGAAAAGCACAGCTCATCATGTTTTATCCCTGTGAGCAGTATTTCTTAGGTTTCATCCTTAAAGACAAACATGGGACTTCAACCGTGATCATCAGATAGTATATACTGCTATATACTGTAGCAGATGTGCTACACACAGGTGATTCACAGGGGTAGTTTATGTATTGTTTATCACAGAAATACATTACATGACATTTATTGTATTTCTTCATTTCCCGTGTTTGCTCGAAGCTGCTCATCATGCAAATAGTGGGCTTAAAAAATATTATTATTATTAGAAAATAAATGTTAGTACATATTAAAGATTTTTACGTAGAACTGAATTTGAACACTCACAGCAATGAACCTACAAAACACAGTAAGGGTGTCTTATCCCTCTTTGCCACATAAATAGCCTTGCATCAGAGATGCAAATTATTGTGCATACAAACAAGTCCTATTTCATCCACAGTTTTAATAAGACACGTAACACATACATTCTCATTTGTATGTACATGTGTTAATTATATTTCAGCTGTCAATTATTTTTCAGGGACATTCATATCTTATTTTGGTTCCAATTGTATCTCTTTCCTCTTAAAATTTCTGAAAGGGGACTAAGGGTTGGCATAATGGTTAAAGTGTTTACCTCACAGACACAATGTACAGCAATTGATTCTCACCTTTAAAAGGGAAATTGGATAGACTCAAAATGTCCCACAAGGGCAGCTAGCTTGGTAGTTAATTATGAATCTATTCTGTGACAGGGCAATAACAGACACATTAAGCACATAATGCTAAACATTGCAATTAAAGACTTCTTATCATTTTGAAAATGCATTCTGTTTTATCAGTGTACATCCTGCTATTTTATTAATATTCTACACCAGGATCATCACCACAGAAATGTATTGGGGGACTGACGAGGAAACAATGTAAGAGTTGGGACCTTAGGTTGCCCAATAGGAGGGAGGGTGTAGCTGGGGTGGTAGTACAGTGAGGTGAGTGCCATGTAATCTTTTCACTAGGATTCAGTTTCACCTAAGCTCAGCCCTGGTAACTGTGTCACATTCTATGAATGATGCTCATGTGTCATGTAGTGCATTTACTATTTCTACTGGATATGTTTCCCTACAACAGTCTTGCATGTAACCAGTTACCTCTGTAAATGATGACCGCTTTGCTATATCTAACCTCTCCAATAAGGTTAGAATGATGGCTATAGCTGATGCTTCAGGTATTTAGGTCATGCAAATGTCAGCTTGCCTTCTGCAGATCATGTATGAATGGCATATTTATCTGTGTGCAGTACACATATCTGTGGCATGTCATGGTACATAGCTTTCTATCAAACATTAATGGGTCACTAGCACTTGGGCATAGCAAGCATGTCATTCTCATGTGTGCTACTGCTGTTCCTCCAGCACTGCTTCCTCACAGCCATCATCATCATCATCATCACCATCATCATCATCATAGTCACCATTGTTATCATCATCATCCAGAGAAGTGTCAGTACTAGGGTTTGAAGCTGTAGTGGTAGGCCACTAGTACTCTAGAGTGGTAAGTCATAATACTTGGATGTTACCTCATGGTGTAGCATTAACTACTGAACATATTTTCTTAGGTGTGTCCAGTGGGGAGGATCTCCCAGATATACCCAAACACTGCAATCATGAATTCAGCAAACCAGACATGTTTTATCAGCATGCTTCCCAACAGGTGTGCTCACAGTAGGTCTCTTTTTCAGTTGAGTGAGAACGGTGAGTTGGCATCATGAGCCATGGTTCCCATGGCTATCACCTGACTTCTAGAATAGAATATACATGTGTTATTTAAAGAATATATGTTGTGTGTTGCATTGTACTTCACATAGATGTAACTGTTTATATGTATACACACCAACTTGGTATGAACATAGGATCTGGCTACTGAAGAATAGACTTGTGGGCTGTCGAGATATATTTATTATGAATACTACCATTGTGCCATAGTCATACCATCTGCTCCATATATAAGGTGGCAAATTCAAGAACTGGCATACACTTTTGCCTTACATACCTGTTAGCATCATTACCAGACGGAGTCATTTGTAACTATATGAGTGATGCTAGAGGCATCAAGTCCTCTGTTCATTTTATTTATGTATTTATTTCGCCTTTGTTTATCAGGAATGTCCAAATGGATTTTGCTAATCCACTTTTTAGCAGAGGCCTGGGGAAAAAAACTCCTCAGATTTTTTACCAAAAATTATCAGGATTATACATGGAATTACAGTGTACAAACAGTATGCAGGTATTTATATAGTATATGATATTTTAAACATTATGCATAAATTTACAGAGTACATGAATATTTAAGCAGTGTCCATATATTTACAAAACATATAAAAAATATATGTGTGCGTGTGCTTGTGCGTGTGTGCGTGTGTGCGTGTGTGTGTGTGTGTGTGTGAGTGTATATATATATATATATATATATATATATATATATATATATATATATATATATATATAGATATTATCATATATATTATTTGTAAGGTGTCCTTATGATTCTAAAGGAGTTGCAATGTAGATTCGTTTCCATTTGGTGGTGTAATAGGGAGAGAAACAGTAGCATACAGAATTTAAACCATGCATTTTGGGTCTATATTAAATCATTGAAGGATCACACTGTCAAAGGGCATTTCATCAGAAATGCCTTTCATTGAACCCCCCCACTAATTATATATAGCAACTCCAAGATCGCACTACAGTGGGGAAAGGGCAAATTTCCTAATCCCTACTGTAATGCAGTCTCAGTCAGAATGGTTTGATGAACAGGATGTTTGATAAAATGCAGTCTGATGATGTGATCATTCGATGTAATAATAGCGACTCATACATTTTTACTTAAAAAAAGAGATGAGAGGCTTCTTAGAAGCATTATTTTGGTGGATAGTATTCAGACCCCCAATCTTTAGAGAAAGACGTGTTGTGGCTTTGTTTTGTCTGTCCAAGAGGGATTCAATGAAAAAAGAGAGAGCTAAAAAAGAATGCATGAAGGGAAATAGGTACTGGAGTGAGGGACCTCTATACATTAATGGTATTGAGTGCCTTGTTGCTGATGAGATTATGACTGTAGAATCTTGGCAAGTATATTAGGGGGTTAGAGGGTAGTAAGTAATTGATGTGTATTAGGACAGATAGTAACGAGAGTGAAGGCAGAAAGGGGGCTGCAAAGACATGGATGTGAAAGAGGTAGCAGTAGGGGTGAAGGTAGAAAGAGAGTGAGTAAGAAGTGTCTGTGGGAATCGAAATAAGAAGAGAGGGGATACTACTAAAGTTGTGGGGGTGGGTGAGAGCAGTGAGTGGAGTTTACAAAGACCTGTGCAAGAGTGAAAGTGATATTGGGAGAGATCATCTGGGACTGGGTGTAGTTTGGATAAACGGCAGGCTATGTACACAGATTTAGACTGTAGAAAAAGAAAATAAAAACGTCTGTGACTGCATAGCATACACTCTACGAATATTTTGCAGACCCTTACTCATTCTCATGAAGCATGACATCAAAGAATTGTCAGACATTGAGAAGGCTATTTTCTGTAAAACTCTGATGGTGTCACTAGTATGATAGTGAATGCTCCAAATGCCTCTATACCCAAATAACAGGCAAACGGCTTTTGAAGGGCGAGGGGAGTTAATTACCCCAAAGGCTGTCTGCAATATTTCAACAAGTTACAGTTTTGATGAAACTTCAATTATTTCCATTGATCACAAAGTCAGAAAACATCAAAAGAAAGTTACAGCAAACATGATTTGATTCTTGAATGCGAAGAGGTTGCAAACTTGACAATCAGCCCTCCAAACTTATTATCCTATGATGGATCCCTTTTGAATTTTCCTTCCTTTACTACCTACTTCCATACCATAACTGCACATGTCTTTCAGGGACAGATAATCTCTTGAAGTTTTCACTTCATGAATTACACTTGGCATTATAACTAACTCAGGAATAAAATTTAATTGGCATAAAGGGGGTTATTGCTGTTCTCACCTCTTTGTTATTCAATATTTAACTCTAAGCCTAGAGGGTTTCTCTCTGCTTTACATGTTAGCCACATAGCTGGGAATTTAATTTCTGATCAATATCTCAGTGGTTTGGCTGGCTACAATCAACTGTATTAGAAGCTGAAGTTAAGTACAAACTTGCAGTTTTAAAGATAGTACTGTATTTTATTTTTCTGTCTATTTAATTGTTTAACTTAATTTTGCCTGCCTGAAATATTTTTTTTTGACTGAATTATTTTATACATTTTCTGGCATTGCTTTCTGTTCTCATCTGTCCTGAAACTGTTTTTTCCCACTCCCGCCCACCCTATTTTTGTGCTATTGTTATAATTGGTCCTCCTACCCTATTCTTGTGCTATTTTTATAGTTGGTGGCTTTGCAGTTGCCCGCCCCTACTGTAAATTTGATCTGGGACACCCCTCCCAGTCTAGTGCTCACTCTAATTAATACAGAGAGAACATTTGAGAAGGCCAACCCACTTCCTCTCTCCTTGCACTTTACTAAAACAAATTGCAGTTTATTCATCTTCTTTTACTGTATTTGTGTTTCTTCCTACTTTATTACCTTATTTTGCTTTTGCCTCTTCTTAAAAGTACTCATATGTATTATTCTGCTGCATTTATTACTGCTTGGTAGTAGCCTGATTAAATTATAACTGCTATTCTAAGCCTGTTGGTTTAAGCACTTGGGCTTCAGACCATTTGTTTTACATTAAGAAGGTTTGTGGTCTGCACTGTTGTGGCAGGACAAGTAGCTTACATCCTTCTAAGTTGGAAATTACTGATTGAAGGCTCAGTGTCTGTTATTGTAAACATGTATTCGTTCTGGTTTAAGCACTTGGACTTCAGGATATTTATTTTACATTAAGAAGGTTTGTGGTCTGCACTCTTGTGGGAGGAGAGGCTAGATTCTGCCCTTCTGAGCTGGGAATTTCTGGTTAAAGGCTTATTGTGCCTGCTTATTTGAACTGTTTCTTTCTGAAAT
Organism: Protopterus annectens; assembly: GCF_019279795.1. Lineage (NCBI taxonomy): Eukaryota > Metazoa > Chordata > Ceratodontiformes > Protopteridae > Protopterus > Protopterus annectens. Next base: position 930,080,506 of record NC_056748.1, on the reverse strand, counting down.
TGATGCACCTTGTTTGCTGTAGCATAGACTATATTAAGGCCTGCAAAATCTAGCTTTGTTTGTATAACTTGAACACTAATCCAGGACATCTTTTTTGGAGAAGGTTCCCCTGCACCCTAGTGGCAAGAGTGTACAGTTAGAACTTGTGTGATTGAAGACTGTTGGAACAGAGCTCAGGTTTGAGCCTTTTTACTGGTTAACTGGGTAATTTGTATAAATCAGTTTACTCGTTTTCTGTTGTTATAGGGCAGTAGTGTGCACAGTAGAAGAATAAGTAGGAGTATCACAGAGAGAAGATTATAATAGACCTACACTGCTCACAGTCTGTTGGTAAAAGTAGGACTTGCAGTAGCTTTTACTGGTTTGTACGGTGTTCCGTTCTCCGTGTTCTTGTGTGCAGGCAGTTACTTCAGTTTTTTTTTTTGTTTTCTTTTGTTTTTTATTTTTGGACCTTTGAATGTGTTTAAGGGAACTGCTCACAGCCTGTTGATAAAAGTAGGACTTGCAGTAGCTTTTACTGGTTTGTACGGGGTTCCTCTCTCAGTGTTCTTGTATGCAGGCAGTTGCTTCAGTTTTTTTTTTACATTATTATACATTATTCTTAAATTATTATCCTGTATTTAAATTGTCAGTAATAATTGATCATTGCTCAGACTATATGATTCTGGTTGGGGCAGCAGCAGCCCCATTGATCCATTAAGTAAGTTTTAATTAAATGAATCAGTGATGCCACGCAATACTTCATACATGGTACTTCCAAGTATCAAAATAGTCAGAGACATGGTGTCCATCACACTATGTGCTGAACAGATCAAGTAAGTTACAATAAGTACAAACATTCAAAGGTTACTGACCAGTTAATTGGAGTTCACAAATCTGGATATTCAGTTATAAGACATAGATGTGCTGTACTTTTAGATTTGGAGATAGAAATCAAGATGTATCTGTTCTAAGTACCAATTTGCAGTTTAAGAAATGTATTTTCTTTTTTGTAACAGCATTTCAGATGATGGAAAACAATATAGTGGGTTTAAAGTTTTCAATTCTTATGTTAGAAAAACTAAATATATTTATAAATTTTTGAATTACCTATTCACCCTATGAGGAAAAATTAAAAATGTGCCTGTGTGTTTTTAAATTACTAGAAATATTTGCATTGAAAATAGACATAATGCCACAAAGATAAAAAATGTAGTTCAACATTTCTATGAGACACAAAAGTCAGACATATTTTGTTCATTTTTGATAGCACACATAAGAAAATAAAAGGTGACAGTTCTATGGTGCAGAGTGATGTAGCCCTGCCTGTGACCCAGGTGATGTAGGTTTGATTAGTGAACCTGCCATCTAAGCAGTTGGGGGGTGGAGGATAGAAGTGGAGTTTAACTGGCTCACCTACTGCAGGAGAAGGGGAATGTTTCAGCCCAGGAGGATATCCTTCAGTGGTGACTCTGAGATTATCCATCCTGGCTTATCAATACTGGGGAGAGTAGTGCAGGATTGTTACTTCTGTGGTTGATGTAACCCAACAAACATCCTCACTTCTTGAAATTATCACATTGTGTATATTTCTCTGGACAACAGTGAAAAAAATTGATGTAAAATGCATGCCCTGTATATGTAGCCCCCCCACCTTTACCCATGAGAAAGGTAAGTGAGTTCAGCATCTTCACAGCCCTCCCTCTGCAGCTGGCTCTAGCAGGTGCCAGAGTTGCTAAATTAATTTGGTTTGCCTAGATTGCAGTCAAGACGTTATTCCTCTATGTCAGTGGATGTGGCCTGTCACATCAAAAACTTAATTGTTCAGTGCTACAGTGCTCATCCTGCTATAACTTAAAAAAAGTCAGTAGTGTCATTATCCTTGACTTTTGACATTTGGAGTTTTGATCCATCAATAGATAACCCTGTCAGAAAAAAAAACACTTTTTAGTGAAGCTGCAACTTCTAAAATTCCTTAGAAGCAATCTTTAGCCATACGGTCTTGATGATTTTAAGCAGAAATGTTCACAGAGAAAAAGATGATTGCAGCACTTAAAAATTATGTACTGTACATATATTTAAAACCTTTACTCCCTCATTATGAGATAGAGTACTAATGGGAACTTAGAGTGCCAATGGGAATTCTCTTTGCTCTGGGCATTGTCTGAAAGCAACAGAAGAAATCTAATTTAATGTCAGTTAAAGAAAAGTGGATCTGTCAACATACTGAAAGCACAGAAAACTTAAATGTAATATGTCCTTCACCTTGGCTATGCAATTATTTAATACACAAGTCGTGTAATGACTGTGTGTGTATGTCAAGATTTATCCACAGTTGGTGTGGTTTGTTTGTGGGATAGTACCTGTCAGAGAACAATGTGGCCATTATAATTATTTGATTCCTTCAAAGTCAAATGCAGTTTGTAGCTATGTGTCTTATTAGAAGCACTTGATTTTTTTATTGTGAACTCCTTTGGGGGAACTGATATATGGGTTCCTAAATCTCATCTGTCTGTAAAGACATTCTTTTAAAAAAACTCTTATAGACATAAAGATATATCCCCCTCCAAAGGGGGATTCTGTTTCTGTAAATATGTAAATAGTTCTGTGACTGTTCATTACAAAATGTTAATAGTGCTAGGTATATACAATATTATCGTTATTATAATGTATAACATAGAAGGACAAATGGATCGATTTTTTTGTACAGTGAGAAAGAATAAGTAGAATTACTTACTGTATAACAATTGCTTTCTAAGAAGAAGTGCGTTTACTTATTATATAGCACCTGCTTTCCAGATCTGAGACTTTCTGCATTTGATTCATTGTAATATCTTTTTCTAAAGTTTTTATTAAATATTTTATTAAAAATTACATAATATTTCAGAAAACAATAACTATATACAATGTATACATTGCACGTCTGAAAAAAGAAAAAGAAACAAAACAATTATAAGCTTGATAATTATCACTCCCTAAGGTCTTAACATTTAGTAATTATCATGAAAATAATAAACTGAATAAATCTTCTTAAAATGTTTTCAATTTGAAAGAGGCATCACTAGTTAGACACTTATCAGTTAACAAAAGTACTTTTGTCCATAGATTTGTTATAAGATGTTTACGTAATATCCTGTTTGTCTGCTACTTCTTGTAGGAAAGATAATTTTTTTAAAATTTTGTTGGAGAAAATGTCTTCCATCTTTTTATATTTTTCCTTATCACAGTCATTATTATCCATAATGGATAACAGATTTCCTTATTTATCTGAAAGTCTATGGGAATGTTAAAATTAATATTTTATTTACTACAAATTGTAAGACCATAAGGCCTGAAGAACATTAACTATCTTTTTTTTTAATATAAAGATGAGCAATCATTAAAAAAAATGTGTCCAATCAGACTTATAGTTCTGTTTGTGTCTCCAACATTTGATTTTTCATATCTATACTAAATTTTTATATTCTACTGGGTGTTAAGAAGTCCTTGTATAGAAATTTCCATGTAAAACCGCACTAAATGTGAACCAGGGAGTTATTTCCCAAAGACTTTAAAATAGATGTTATTATTTTCTGAAAGCAATGACTTTTCCATTAGAGTGATACAATTTTTGAATTTGTTCACATTATTATTACAAAAAACTGAGGGAGACATTATACAAAGTAGATACTATGTTCTTTGGTTTGTTTTTATTATATAGAAAATATAATACTAATGTACAAGTTTCTTTGCAATGAGATTGTTCTAGAGGAAGAAATTTGTTTTGAGCATGAGATCAAATACATTGTTACAATAACCAGTTTTGGAAATTTAAGTTACATTCTGATATTACTGATTGCATTGTTTTAAGTTTTATGCTGCTAAGACAATTTTGCCAGGCTAAAAAGTTGCTTTTCATTGTAGATGTTTTTGTAAATTAGTTCCTTTAAAAACACTTTAGTTACACTAAATGGCATTAGAGTATCAAACCACATTTTCACATCTGGGTTGCTGAAAGTTGTATATTTAATTAAAAAAATAGATTAATATATCTTGACTGTGTAGGAGAATAGATATTGCATCAAAAAGTTACATAAATAGTTATTTATTATCCCAACAGAAGAAGTATTAATTGTCGTGTAATTGGGATTACAAAGTAAAATATATAAGGGCTTCCAATTTGTTGCATTAACTTAGGGAAGTTAAGTACTGCCCTAAGCATATTTTCCTTTGTATAAGTATATTTATTTGGAAAATTGATGCCCCTAATGCCTAAGACTTGATATGATGAGATAAAACAATTTTGGGCTTTTTTGTTTTTAAACTGGGACAATTTAAAAGTAGCTTTGTGAATTATCAGATGATCGTTATCAGGATGAAGATGAAAAACATGTATTGCATAAAAATATCTTTAGAAATGACACTTTTTATTAACCAAAGTATATCCTCAAATTATATAATTAGTTATTCCATTTAGATATCAGATTGGTTATATCCTTCAAAATTCTGTCATAGTTAAAATTTTTAGTTTGTTCAAGGGATTTATTGATAGAAATACCTAATTAGGTTAATGTTTGTGATTTTCCACCAATAAGATTACATTGTAAAATTTGTAGGTTGACCCTTTTGCTTAAAATCAGATAATTAGAGTTCAAGTAATTAAAATAAAGATCTGCTGCCTTTATAAATGTATTAATAATTGAGATTAACTCTTTCATTGACTTTTCAGAATTTACTAGTATTAACATTATATCATCTGCAAAAAGTCTAACTTTATAATTGTACTAGTCACTTAACTCTAAGCTTTTTATTTTTAATTAGACCTAATTGCAATTGCCAAGATCTCAATAGCTGATGCAAAAATAATAGAGGACAAAGAGCACCATTGATTTATTTCCCTAGGTAAAAGTATCGATTCTGAAAAGAGTGAGCACAGTATGGCCTAGGCCAGGGGTCTGCAAGCTGTGGCTCTAGAGCCGCATGTGGCTCTTCCACCCCTCTGCAGTGGCTCCCTGTAGCTTTGAAAAATAATGGCCACTTTACCGCACAACACACACACACACACACACACACACACACACACACACACACACACACACACACACACACACTGAGACCGATCAAGCGATGGACTTTAAATATTGGTCTTAGAAACTTAGAAACTTGCTAGAATAACATAATTACTGTTAACATACATTTTACACACACATACACACACACACAAACAAACACACACACACACGCACGCGTGCATACACACACACACACACACACACACACACACACACACACACACACACACACACACACACACACACACACACACACACACACACACACTTACCTCTCAACTGTGCAGATTTTCACAGAATGTCCTGACTTTTGCCTTATATTTTTGGTCTGGTTCACATAAAATTGTGCTTTTCTGGCAAATCATTGAGGGCTGAAGTCAGAAAAAATAGACAGACATTTGACTTTCAACTTCATACCCTTCAGAAAATCCATGCTAATGCAAATATGTTATTCTATCTTTCTAAGTTTGTAAGAGCAATATTTAAAAAGTGTCCCTATTTTTAGGCCTTTGTGCCCCCACTATATATGGCTTTGTCTAGATTTCTTGTTCTAAGAGGTTGAGAGATATGACACACACACACACACACACACACACACACACACACACACACACACACACACACACACACACACACACACACACACTGAGAGTGATCGAGCAATCTCAACAAAGGAACAAAAATAGGGACGGATTTTAAACATTGCTCTTATAAACTTAGTTCTTTTATATTTAGGATAATAACTATATATAAAACGTTATACGCTGCGTTATCTTCATTTTAGGGGTCAAATAGTTTTTTTTGCTCCAGATGAATTTTTTTTGGTGGCAGAGGGGCCAAAATGGCTCTTTTGATAGTGAAGGTTTCAGACCCCTGGCCTAGGCTTTATTATCTTTATATGTGTGTTCTAAAAGCAAGATAAACTGAGGAAGAAATGGGGTCAAAAGCCTTTTCAATGTCTAAACTAATGAAAAACTTCCTGATTTTTATTTATCTATAAGTGTTAATACTATTTTAATATTATCATTTTTTGCCTCTTATAGATAAAGCCAGACTAATCTGTATTAATTAAATCTAGTAAAAATTCTGTTAATTTATTAAGTAAAATAGACATGAAGATTTTATAAATTATATTTAGTAATGAAACTGTCCTAGATGCAGAACATAAAACAGAGTTCTTATCTTCATTTATAGTTAGTGTGATTAAAGAATATCTCCATGAATTGTTCCAACTAACTGGATGTCTTAAAGGACATTATGAAACGTGTATAAAATGCCTAGGAAATAACTAATATTTCTCTGGTATCAGTGCATTCCTGGTGACTTGTAAAGTTTATTTTTTTACTTTATTCAATATTTTATTAAAGGAAATTTCATTAAGGAATCTTTTTTTTCTAATTTTGGACAAAGGTGGTATAGCAAGAAAGACACATGTATTAGAATTGAAAGAGACATTGTATATAATTTCCTGTTTTAAAGAAGTATGCATTATCTAAATGCTTCTAGTATTTATTCAATATTTATGCATATCTTGTTTTTATTATTGTTTCTTTAATTTGATTGAATCTGGACTGCAATTACATTTTTTGGATATTTTTATATATTTATGAGTGTAGAGACAGGCAACCTAATGTCCAGATAGTCAATACTAACCACAGGAAACAAAATCCAAGTTTCTTAAGAAGAAACTTGGATTTATCTGGACATTAGGTACTCTCTTCTCTGAACATTATTCTAAGTTTTGTTTGCTCGTTTTTTGACTGTTTATATATTTATGAGTCATAACATGTGAAGCCAAAATCAGTATATTTAATACTTTGCCAAGAGTTTATTATATTTCTTATTTAAAGTTTCAATCTCTGATTTCATAGAATTATCTCTTCTACTAAGATTAGATTTGGATTATTTATAGTTTGACTTGAGTATCTAAAACCACATTGCTCCAATTTTTTTTCTATACTAAGCCAATGATTGCCATTAATATAGGCTTTAAAGAACTGCATACCATGATTTTGTGTACTTCTTCAAAATTATGCACTTCCATAAAAAAAAAAAAACTTCTGAAAGAAATAAGGAGTTTAACTCTTTTAAATTAACAATATAAGAAGGAATTCTAAATGCGTTAATGTTCACATAAAGTTTTAACAGAAGAGCACTGTGGTCAGAAATGGGGCAATGTATTGCACTGAAATTAGTAATTTTAGAAGCTAAATCAAAATATGCCAGTATTTTATTAGTTCTGGTTTGTACACCGTATGTGAAGGAATAATGAGTAAATTCTAAAACAATTTTCATCCCGCATGAAAAAGATATCTTTTAAATTAAAAAGATCAGTCTGATTATTGAGTGTCTTTGCTGAGGTATTCAGTCTTAATTTTCTAGTATTACTAAATTCAGAGCTGTTTAATATACAATTAAAATCACCTCCCACATTTTAATCTATTCTTTGTATTATTGAAGATAACAGCTAAATGCTTTCTAGATAGTCTAATATCCAGTTTAAATTGACTAGTGTCCAAATTATGTTGTTATAGTTTAATACCACTATGGATAATGAGCCTTCCTGGTCTTCAAATTTGTAAATAATGTGGAGCATTGTAATGTCATTTTTCCATAGAATCATAACTCCTCTTCTCCTGCTTTTAAAATTTGACTGGGATAGAATTCTATATTGATGTGGGTTCCAAATGTTATCTGTATCATTAAAATGAGTTTCTTATAGAAATGCCATTTCTGATTTATTGATTTTAATATATTTTGATAAACATCCTGTTTTCTTGGAGCTATTTAAACCATTAACATGTATGGAAGTTAATATCAAATCCATGAACAGAGATAAAGAAAAAATATGAATGCACTTCTATGTTTCTCAAATGTAAATTATTAAAAATAACCCTTTGCCCCTAGAGTGTTAGTGATGAGACAAAGGGAACATTACAGATGTGCTAATAAAATTACAATAAGATTAAATATTAAGTATAGTATATTCTGTTTGCTCAATATACAATTTTTCTATGATTACTAGAATGTATGCATACAGTTTTTCTATGTAACTAGTCTGAACTACTCTGTTATTGCTTAAATTTCTGTATTTTTTGTTTGTGAAATATTTTGCATTTCTCCTGGCCCGATCCCAAAATCGGTCAATATTGATAAGTTCACTACCTTGGAAAACAATATAATTAAATAAATAAAAACTGTAACTATATACACACATGGGTTTATTTTTAAATTCTAAGTCTAACACACCACAAGACTGACCCTCTAAAAATAAAGGGCCAGATTCACGAAGGCTTGCACGGAGTCTAAGAGTAGTGTAAGACTCCAGACAGCCAATATGTCTGCCGAGCGATCCAGGAACAGCCGGCAGGGGCGTGCGTGAGAACTCCTAAAACGACTCTTGCATGGACAGTGTTAGGTTATGCAAATTACCTCATTTGCTGCTGAAAGCTATGCAAATTAGGTAAATTTGCGATCCAGGAAACACTAACCTGTCCGAGTAAGAGTAGTGTTATTTGCAGAAATGTACTCGGTTGGTAACTGAGTACCGTTCTGCAAATAGCAAAACAGAGCAATGACAGTTCCAAATAAAGGATGCATCCAGTTGAGGAAGCATGCCAATGGCCAAATATAAGGCCATTGGCATTTATATGTGTTGCAAAATAATAAAAATTAATTATTTTTTTCCCCTATCTCCAATGTTTAAGCATAGCGCAGCATCACGCAAACGTGCTGAGCTCTAAAAAACAAAAAAATAAAAAATAAAAGCCAAAAACAGGCATTTTATTAAAAATATCCATCTGCCATGCAAGTGAATGGCAGGCTGAAGACAACATGGCTACTGAGTAGTGGTTGCTAAGGGGGGAACCTCAATGTGAGAGATGTAACCAATCATTAGTAGGCAATCCTATGCAAATGAGTATAAGGATAGTGAATCCCAATTTTCCCTGCCATGTGAACCATGTCCCTAGAGTGTAAGAGTAGGATAAGGGGAGTAACAGAGTAGTAGATAGGTGACATCATGAGCGGTGTATGTATCAAAGACTGTAAGCTTATTGGAGCAGAGTGGCATGTATTTTCTGTGAGTTACACAGGACTGGAAGAGGCGTGTCTACAGTTGTCTGAACTGAAACCAAGAAACCGAAGGCATACGCTGTGGCTACCCCCAAAGTTTCCTGCAAAGATGCTTACACTGTGTGCGTGCGTGTGCGCACCTGTACACCCGTCTAAGCGTGTGTGTGTGTGTGTGTGTGTGTGCACCCGTGTAAGGCTGTATAAGCATGTGTGCACGGATCTGCACCCACCTAAGCCTGTGTAAGCCTGTGTAAGGCTGTGTGCACACATGTGCTCTCATGTGCGCGTGTTTGCGCTTGTTTGTGTGGTGCCGCCCCCTGTGGAAACAGAAAAGGGAAAAGGAAGGAAAAGTAGTAGTAGGAAGTTAACCAAGGAGAACTACAGGAGCTGCCAGCTGAAATCAATCAGAATCAGTCAATTACACAGGCAGTACACTAGCCCAGCCCAGCACTTAAAACTCTGCAAACAACATTCCCCCATGTTTTACTCAGAAACACTGCAACACTGCAGTATACAAAGAGAAGTGAAAACTTAAAAAGCTTAACTGAGACAAAAAAATGTTAGGGGCTGCCATTGCAATTATAAGTCAACATGTGCAAGATGCTGAGGGTGGTGCCATTGCAGATGTTGCTGAGCAACCCACAGTGAGGAGACAGAGAAGAGTGTACAGACCCAGGGTAACCTACCAGGGGCTACATGAGCTGGAGATAGTGGAGCGCTATAGAGTGGACAGAGAGCTCCTGCAGCAAATTGTTGAGCTGTGCAGGCCACGCCTCACACACAGAACCAGCAGAGGGGAACCCATCCCAGTGGAAACCAAGGTATGTGTTGGCCTAAGAATACTAGCAACAGGTACCTTCCAGAGACCAGCTGGTGATATGATGGGGATTTCACAGACATCAGCATCCAGGGTACTGCACCAGTTCCTGAATGCCATGTCAGCACATGTCGGTGATCATGTATATTTCCCCAATTCCCGTGAGGTATTGGCCAGCAATAGGCATCTCTTCCAGCAAATAGCGGAATACCCTGAGATAGTGGGTGCAATTGACTGCACGCACATACACATCAATGCACCAGCCGGTGAGCAGGGTAGGGCCTACATCAACCACAAGGGCTTCCACTCCATCAACTACCAGGTCATGTGTGATGCCCAGAGCATAATACTGAATATGTGTGCTGGCTGCCCTGGAAGCTACCACGATTCCCATATCTGGCATCTGATGCAGCTGTACCAGACATTTGCCAATGGGGACTTCCCTGACGGTCACCAAGTGGGGGATGCTGGATAAGCACTGGAGACGTGGCTGATGACACCCATCAGAAATGCACACACACCTGAACAAGAACACCATAATGAGGCACATGCACAAACACGAAATGTAATCGAGCGTGTGTTTGGGATGCTCAAGTCACAGTTCCGGTGCCTGGACACATCCGGTGGAACCTTGCAGTACTCACCAACTACATGTACCCAAATTGTCATGGTATGTGCCATGCTACACAATATGATCCTGCGAAAACAGCTGCAGCAGGAACAGCATGGGGCAGGGCCAAACAGCCCCCACCATTGCCAAGGCCTGCACAGGCACTGCATGACTTGGAGGAGGAACAACCTGAGCCTGCCCCAGTAGGCAGAAGGAGGCGTGCCCAGTATGCCTTGGCCTTGGCAAAGAGGCAATGTATAGCACATACACTGGCTCAGTAGGAACCCTAGAAATGATACCTCTCTCTGACTCACACATAAAATAAAAGGGATGCCTAACTTGACACTACCTGTTTTCAAACATGTATAGGGAGTGTAGTATGTGCATCCGACATAGGCAGCCCTGCCACCGCAGGCATGATTGCCATATTTTAAGCAATATAAAGCATTGCTAAGCAGCATTTACCAATATTTAGTATATGTAAACAAAGTTGCCTATGCTAACTAGCGCAATGTTGGGCAATGTTGAGCAATGTTGGGCAAGGTCGGGCAAAGTCATACAAAGTTGAGCAAAGTCAGGTAAACATGCTCATATTTGCTTTACTGTTCCTTAAGCAGTCTGGTCTGCCCAGCATGAAAATAAAAAGCAGCGACAGGGCTCGAACGTAGGATACTGTGCACTATAGTCACAGTACTGAACCACTAAACCATGATAGCATTTCAGTGGCACAGACACAGCAGGACAATTGTACAGTAATGCAAACACAAAGAAATGCTGTATCATGTCCCTAAAGAGGCATATGGTTAACCTGGGCCTATGCAGACAGAGAACATCAGGCCAGGTGGTGTGATGTGGGTTGTGTAGGCTATGAAGTCACAATCTAATATACGTGACATTGGACGCTAAGATCTGTACCACAGTAGTATGCCTCAAGCCAGTACGATAGGCAACAGTACAGACTGAAATGGTGTACCGTACATAGCAGTGCAGGCATAGCAAATGTGTATAAGTGTCAGGTGAAACCCTATGTACACCCACAGTGACAATCAAGTGTGCCCCTAGGTAGAAATGTACAAAGAATAGCTGTCCCCCCGTATGTAGAAATGTTGATAAGTCTATGCAAAGTGTCTCATGGAAGCCCTGCAGGCACAGCATGATCCCTGTTGATGTATGACACAAAGGTGAGCCCTGCTGTAAAGATGCAACTTGACTTTCCATGCACATATAGTATAAATGTCTATACTGGGCGTGCTCACACACTCCAAAAAATGTAGTGGATTTCATTCAGCATCACACTGAAAGGTCATACTGGGCATGCTCAGACACTTAAAAAATGAAGCAAATGTCAGGCAACAACATACATACTGGGCATGCTCACACACAAAAAATGAAGCAAATGTCAGGCAACAACATACTGAAAGGTCATACTGGGCATGCTCACACACTTATGCCAAATACAGAGGTGATAATAAGGGATCTATGGACAAATGTGGATAGACATCTCTTCTTCCAGAAACGCATTCACAAAGTTGTCAGAAAATCATGCTATGTGTTCACATAAACTGCCAAGGTCTGTGCATGTAGGTCAAAGGAGGTTCCCAGTACTCATCAGTCATCAGACCCATCAGAGAGTACCACAACACACTTGCAATGAATCAGACTAGGCACGTTCAGCAGCCAGAAAGACCACTGAAGTACCCTAACAAGAGGATTACTGGCCTCATACAGTTGCCCCATGCAACAATACTGAATGTAACCCAATCTGTTGCATACTGTCTACTCAGGAGATCTCTGCCCAACAGACAGGTCCATGTCATAGCTACACTCAGATCTGTACTGAGTTACAGCTCAATGGCACTAAATATACAGACCCAACTGATATTGCCAATATCCTGGCAGATAGGATCAGTGTTAACTGTACCCTCCTCTCACCCATGAAAGAGCACATCTCTATAATGGAAGACTGCAAAGTTGCTGTCATCATGGCTGCACAGGTAAAAAGCACTGTCCAAAGCCAGTATCACAGCAGCCATGGGACCAGATAACTTCACAGGCTGTGTTCCACACAAACCACAGAACGAACAGGCACCACACTGACATACCATGTGCAGTCATAGCCTCACCTTATGCTTTGTGCCTGTTGAATGGTGCACCGTGACGGTCATCCCACTACACAAGGGTGGAGACACAACGGACCCCAGGAACTAGCGCCCCATTAGCCTGATGAGCAGGCTCTACAAGGCCATGGAATGTATCATCATACAACATATAAACAATTACATTTGTAATCCCCAAACCCTGGACCACAACCATGATCATGTCACCTAAACCTGTTAGATGACATTGAAGCAGTCAACAGAACCGTCGACAAGGGTAAGGTGGTTGACACAGCCTATGTTGATCCTGCCATGGCTTACAACACCACCCCACACTCTGGAAATATAGATAAACCTACTAAACTAGGTATAAATTGCTATGTCACAAGATGGGCTGCCAACAGGCTTACTGACAGAACACACAGTGTGAAAGTAGCAGACTCCAAGTATGACTTTGGACCAGTGATGAGTGCAGTAACACAAGGTCCAGTCCTGTGTCTTGTCCTGTTTAGTATCTACTTCCCTGAAGTAAACTTTAACATGGAAGGTTTGTGGCTATAGAAGTTACCACAGGACTGCAAAGTAGGAGCCATAATTGTAAACAATAAAGATGTGGACATCCTACAAAAGGGCCTCACTGAGACAGATGGCTGTTGTCAAAGCCATGGGCTCTAGCTCAATGCCAAAAGGTGCATTGTCATCCCCTTTGTTAAAACCTGTAGCCAAGAACTACAACATAGGCGGTAGTATACTTAACACTGAAAGTGTGACAAGAGACATTGGGTCACAGGTGTACACTGTACACAAGTGTGATAATCACATCCCCACAGTAGTCAGGAAACCCTGCTATGTGGCACACCTCATCACAAAATGTGTCTCATGCAGAATAGAAGAGGACATTGTTCCCCACTACTCATCACTCACTAGAACTATAATAGAGTACAACGCCACTTTTGCTATGTACCTCACAAGACAACTACAACAACTGTAAAGCCTGCAGCAATACCTCACAAAGAGCATTAGTGGCCAGAAATACATGCCATACACAGACCATCTCAAAATGCTCCATCTGTACTCCCTTGCATATTGCCTACTCAGATGTGTTCACTGCCTAACATACAAAGCTATGTCAAATGCAGAGCTGTTAGACATGCTCCACATAAAACACTCACAATCCCTCTGACCTTCGGACCCAAAACCACGAGTGAAATACAAAAGGAAGGGGTGTACCCATTTACCTTATGGATACCCACACCTTCAGGTCAGTGGCACAGCATGAGGCTTTGGAGGCCATGCAAGTGGAACTAACATTGGGCAAAGCTGCTCAGCAGATTGTAGCCTGCTACAGATCACCTACCTTGTCACAGGAACCTCACTCAGTATTCCTGAGAACAATGGAAAATATAGAGGTCCTATCAAACACTATTATATGAGGTGATTACAATTACCCAAACATTGAGTGGGAGAATTACTTGTGTACAACGTCCTTTGCCCAATGTTTCCTAGAGTTTAAAAGCTGTAATACCCTGGAACAGCTGGTCACCATGCCCACTAGAGGTGACACCATACTGGACATGATCATCACCAACATGGGGTACCAGTGTTCCACAACAGAGATAAAGCCCTCGCTGGTAATATCAGATCATAAAGTAATCACACTGGACATCCACATCCCACACCCCCACCCAGTCAATGAAACCACCATGAAGACATTTTCAAAAGCAAACTGCACACGTCCTAAGACAAAAGTGGAAAGTTCCAAAGACCTCTTGCTGTAGGATAATGGTATACAATCTGCCGAATCAGTTACAAGTGAATCCTATGAGCATCTACAAGGATGCATGGATCAAGACATCACAAATAAAACCAAGATGCACTCCTCCAAAAATAAGAAAACAATCTGGTGGTTGTTGCCCATAAATAAGCTAGACAACAGAAGGAGGAAACTAACACCTGATAGAGCCAACTTCACTAAAGGAAAGGCATCACTGATCATTATTAGGAAGAAGCAATGGTTGCTCATAAAATAATTCAAGGACACTTTCAAAAGACAAATTGCCAAGGACTGTAAAAATGACAACCACAAAGCCTGCGGTAGCTATATCAGACATGTAGGTGTCAACTTCCATATATGCTGTCAGCTACTGACAAATGGCAAGGAATACACTGAACCAACTTTCATTGCCCACATCCTGTGGGACAAGTTCAGTGCAAACCCCCCCCTCACCCCCAAAAGGACCTGTGTTCATCACAGAAGGATGCAGAGCCCCAGATGTCATGGACATGCAGGTAAAGACAACCCTCTCCAAAGCCAAGAACACAGCATCAATGGGACTGGATGGTGTCCCAGGCTGCGTCTTACACTAGGCCCAAAAGGAACTACACCCTCACCTACATTCACTGCCCAGACTCAATCGTACCACAGGGTATGTACCCAAAGAATGGCATACACTAACATTCATCCAGCCCCACAAAGGGGGTGCCACAACAGAACCTGGAAACCATTGCCCTATATGTCTACTCAGCCTGGTGTACAAAGCTATTGAGCAAATTATCATGGAGCCCATAAACAGTGACATTGGGGACCTCCAGACACTGGACTCTACACAACCCTGCCTTGTCAAAGGCCGATCCTGCCTCCTAAACATAGTTGACTTACTACAAACAGTTACCATGGACATAGATGGAGGTGAAAGTAGCCTGCACAGCCCACCTGGACCTCACTAAGGACTTTGTACACCATTCCCCACTCTGTCATCATGGTCATGCTTACCAGCCTGAACATCAACAGCTATGTCACAGGATGTGTGGCCAAGTGGCTCACAGATCAAACACACATGTTCAGAGTTGCGGGTGCCATGTCTGACTCTAAAACAGTCACAAATGGCATCCCACAGGTCTTGGCCCTGGGACCCCACCTGTTCAGTACACACTGCTCAGAGGTACAGGCAAGCACGGGAGGAGCATGGCTGAACAGGTTTGCAGATGACTGCTAACTGTGGTCCATAATCAACTCTATGGCTGACACACACATCCTCCAGAAGGGGCTTACAGAGACAGATACCTGGTGTCAAAACAATGCCCCAAGAAGGATGGCAAAGAATGCATAGTCATCCCCTTTGGCTAAAACAAAGTGCAAACAAATTACCACATAGGTGGTACTCCAGTATGTATGGAGAAAGTCATGAAGGCCCTGGGGACACAGTTAGATAGTACACTCTTCTTTGATGATCACATATCCAAAGTGTTTAGACATTCCTTCTATGTAGCCCACCAAATGTCACCTAATGTAACCCACTTTGTCTAGTCTGATGATGTCACCAACCTACAAATATACCTGTGGACAATAGAACTCACAGTAATGTGTATAGCATGTTGTGTAAATGCATACTCCTGTAGCATCATAAACCGGTTAGGCAGGGGTTTGAATCCTGTACTTGACTAATATGTGTGCGTGTCTGTTTGTGTGTGATCTCCTTGGAGAGGAGCAACCTTTTTGGAGAGTACTCATACACCTTAACAGTGGTATACTAATCTTTGTCAGGTCTGATGATGTCACCATCCTACAAATACACCTGTGGAAAACAGACCTCACAGTAATGTGTATAGTGTGTCGTGTAAATGCATACTCCTGTAGTATCATAAGCCAGTTAGGTAGGGGTTTGAATCCTGCACTTGACAAGTGTGTGTCTGTTAATGTGTGATCTCCTTGGAGAGGAGCAACCTTTTTGGAGAGTACTCATACACCTTAACAGTGGTATACTAATCTTTGTCGGGTCTGATGATGTCACCATCCTACAAATATACCTGTGGAAAAGAGAGCACACAATAATGTGTATAGCGCGTTGTGTAAATGCGTACTCCTGTAGTATCATAAACCAGTTAGTTAGGGGTTTGAATTCTGTATTTGACAAGTGCGTGTGTGTGTGTGTGTGTGTGTGATCTCCTTGGAGAGGAGCAGCCTTTTTGGAGAGTACTCATACACCTTAACAGTGGTATACTAATCTTTGTCAGGTCAGATGATGTCACCATCCTACAAATATACCTGTGGAAAAGTAAACTCACAGTAATGTATAAAGTGCGTCGTGTAAACGTGTACTCCTGTAGTATCATAAACCTGTTAGGTAGGGGTTTGAATCCTGCACTTGACAAGTGTGTGTGTGTGTTAGTTTGTGTGTGATCTCCTTGGAGAGAAGCAACCTTTTTGGAGAGTACTCAAACACCTTAAAAGTGGTATACTAATCTTTGTCAGGTATGATGATGTCACCATCCTACAAATATACCTGTGGAAAAGAGAACTCACAGTAATGTGTATAGCGAGTCATGTAAATGCGTACTCCTGTGGTATCATAAACCAGTTAGGTAGGGGTTTGAATCCTGCACTTGACACGTTTGTGTGTAATAATGTTGGAGAGGCGAAACCTTTTTGTAGAATAGTAGAACACCTTACAAGTGGTATGCTTATCTTTGTCAAGTCTGATGATGTCACCATCTTACAAATATACCTGTGGAAAAGAGACATCCCAGTAATGTGGGTAGCACACTGTGTTAATGCGTACTGCTCTAGTATCATGAAGTAGTCAGGTAGGGGTTTGAAACCTGCACTCGGTGAGTGTGTGTGCTCTATGTGTGTGGCACTGTTGGTCAATGTGTAGTGGGTTTTGCTTTTACTACTGTATGACATATCAGTATGCATTGCACATGCGAGGTAGCTGTGTGGCAAATACACATACATACATGTTACCTCAATTATTGCATGTGTGTGAACCCTGCTTTCTCCAAGGACACAACTGTCATCTTTGCCAGACTGTGCTGCTGCTTCCCAGACCTTAGGTCACATCTGTATGCTTGTGACAAGGCCAGCCACTGCAGTGATACCTGGCCTAGGTCATCCATGTCACACACACTCATTACGGTTTCTATTGAATTGTATGAGTGAGGTTTTATGGCCGAGGTATATGTTAGACCTGTTCTAACGCAGCAAAGTCTGTCAATGATGGCTATTCATTATAGGTGTACAACAACCTTTGTGGATATGCATGCAAACCCCTTATTGCTTATGCGATCCACCGAGGTATTTCAAAATACCTTAAGAAATGTGATTATCAAAGGAGAGATGACGTAACACTTGGTTGCATGTACACATCGGTACCTGTTCATCATGTTGGCGGCTACTACCTATGTGGTACTGTGGGGATACTATGTTCCGTAAAGGTGGATGACTATGCTTAGTTTGGCTAATAGCTTCATAGCATGGGTTTGACAACAGTTATCTGTCTGTATGGTACACTTGTGGAGGATGTGTGTGTCATTCGCAGAATGCATTATAGGCCACAGTATGCATTACCAGACGTGGACTGACACATCCCTACTGTGATTGCTTGTACCTAAGAGAGCTATATGCCAAACAGGAGTGGTCTCAGTAATGGGTGCAGGTGAATACCACTGGTTACTGGCATAGTATAATACCTGAAGGATCCAAATGTTGCTGTGTGTCCTACAGCTGTGTGTCAGTCGTGAACACATCATCTAACGATTGGTTATGGTCAGGCTGTTGAAGTTATGTGTACTACCAGAATGCAGAACAATGACAGATAGTAACAGTATCACCCACAGCAAAGTGTCAAACCATGTCATACACACATGTGTAGTCAGGTTCCGAAATGTGTGTAGTACAATGCATACTGGCCACCAATAGAAACTATGTAGTGTTACTGTGTAATACAGGGCATGTCACCCTGCCCATGTGTCCACTATGCACATACATGCAGACAGTGCACCTCCACCATGTTCACAGATGTACACCTGCAAATCTGTGCTACACACATCCCACACATACTGTCCATTCTCTAACACATGCTGCCAATACTACACACATCAGCCAAGTGGCACGTGGGCGGACAATACACTATTTTAATTAACACTGATGTAAACATTACTATAATGACAATCATAGCTTTAATGCATCATGCCTGCTCAGCTACAACTTCAAGCATATCATTACACTCTACTGCTGACAACATGGTAACATTGCTATACTGCTATAAAGTCACCCTGTGCATCAGCACCATGGTACCTGTTCCTGCATCGATGTTACAGATGACAGGAGGTGGCACAGGTTTCATCATATTCACAGGGTGTGTTGTTGGTTTGCCAGAGGCCTACAGTGAGGGATTCAGTTGACATGTATGTGTGTGTGTGTGTGTGTGTGTGTGTGTGTGTGTGTGTGTGTGTGTGTGTGTGTGTGTGAGGGGCAAGAGTACTTCTATGGGCCAATGTTGATGTAATGTGTGCGGGTATGTGTTAGCCCTAGGTGTATGGTATATGTGTGTATGTGTGTCTGCATGCACACAGTTCCACCATGTGGCTGCCATATACAGGTATTTGTGGGACAGCCACAGACTGTACCTGCCAGGCTTTACAGATCACCATCTCTGGCCATGGATATGGGACCTGTGCCTGGCAGGGGTGCTACTGACACTATCAGGTACTAAGCCAGACTGGGTCCCAGAGGTAGATGGATGTACACTGGACCCAGCTCCCTGCTGGGACTGTCCAGAGCCATGTGCACATGGTCTTCTAGGATGTTCTATGGACAGCCCACCCCCAACATTGCTGGGGCTGGTACTGGCACTACAGGAGCAGCTGTGGCTTGAGGGATGTCCGTGGCGACTGCCAGCTGCTGATGTTGCTGGCATACGTCCACATCAATGACTCAACCATCCCACACTGTCCTGACACATGGACATGACATTGTGGAGGACATCAAATGTCTCTCCCCAACGTCTATCTGTGACCTCAGTGTAATGACGGATGGCACCTGCTAGGTCACGGATACTGTCAATTACGACGGTGTTATGTGCCCTCTGTGCCCTTAGTCCCTGTCTGGTGTACCATTCCATACATGCCTGTACCTCCATGACAGCCTGGAACATGCGTGACATTGTCAGACCTGTGGCACGTCTGCCAGTGGCATGATGAGCAGCAGTGCTCTGACGAGAACCCCTGGACATCTGCCTATGTGGTACCCTTCCAGACATTTGGGTATGGCTGCTGTGTTGGGATGCATGTGCCATGGATACCACACTGTCTTGGCCAATGCTGACTGTATGTTGTCCCTCAGCTAAGGGCATTGGTGATGGATGTATTGGCAGTATGACTGTGTGCATGGATGGGGTGGACACTTGTGTACTGTTGATTGGTGGCCTAATGACAGACCCTGGCAAACATGCCTGTGCCTCAACACACCTATCATCATCATCACTATTTTGCTCAGTGACATTGGTTTCCCCGATGCAGTGAACCAGCCCAAAGTCAGCACCTGTGAGAGGAAGAAAGGAAACACACTTTACGACCTGTACATGATGTTGGCACACATGCACACATGCACACATGCACACATGAACACATGCACACATGCACACATGAACACATGCACATATGCACACATGAACACATGAACACATGCACACATGAACACATGAACACATGCACACATGCACACATGAACATATGCACACATGAACACATGCACACATGCACACAAATGCACTCCTCACTAAAACAGACACACACACACACACACACACACACACACACACACACACACACACACACACACACACACACACACACACACACACCAGCAATCCAGAACATACTCAATAGCGGGTGATGGTGGGGCACAGTATCACAAGGCAAACAGTTATATCACACGTGTCAGCATGCAGGACGTGTGCTGCTCAACAGCATGCAGTGCAGGTGTAGACAGCCCTTGCTAATAACAGTATACATGGCTTTGATGCATGTGTGTTGTTGTTCAGTGATCAGCCTCACCCTGGAACGCAATGTGTACATGGACACAACATTGCTGTGCAAGTATTAAAAGCTCTGCAATGTCCTGTGCACCATCACTCACAGGTATACATACCATGGCTGGATGTGTATCTGTGTGTCACATAGATATCCATTTCTGATTAGAGCATCTGTGTCTTTAGTAGATGATTGTGGACACAGGTTTAGCACATGCATGCTATGTATACACACAGGATGAGTGGTGCATGTATACCTGATGGAATACCATTGCTCAACGTAGCCATTGTACAGTGGTTATGGTGAGTGTAGGACATATTGTGGACATGCCAGTGCCAGCCATGACATGGCATTCTACAACACAACTGCAACGTTAAACTTCACACATACACAGTGTGTGTCATGTGACCTATACACTCAATAGCATTACAAGACAAATATGTGTCACTTTGTACAAATGGTGATTGCTATGCATAATGTGTATCGGTGCATATGTTTGCACACATACAGCATTGAGGTGCATAGCAGTTAATGCTATGTGTGGTACTGTGGTCGCTGTAACTGGATGGGGTGCAGTACCATGAGCCATCATCATGCAGCATCATGTGGTCACTCAAGGCTACTAATGTGTGCCAGACAGGTGCATACCATGCTGTACTGGAACTGCAGTACCATGGCTACATTCACCATTTCACAGACAGTTGTTACATGGGTTTGTATGGTGCCCAATAGGGGGCATTGCCTAACATGAATGTGTTATGTGTTGAAGAGTGTGCACAGCCACATGAGAGGTATCTACCCCTCAGGTATATCATGTGTGCTGTGTGGATGACATTTGGGATACTGGAGTGTGACCTTACAGTGGGTGTCTGAATGTGTAGCATGTTAACGTGTACTGTGTATGACAAAGTTGTGTATGTTGTGTGCATGTGTATCGACTCTGCCTATCCAACTTGCACTACAGTGTTGCCACAACTGTGTGGGATGCTCTGTGTATTGTATGTGTTTTAGGCAGCTACCCACATTACTGGAATGTGCATAGTCTTACAGCAAACATGCACAGCATGCATTATGCATAGGTGTGATACGTGTACATGGCCTACACCTCACCTATGACATGCACATATAATTAGCAATTTTAAATGTAGAACACACTCACCAGCATTGTTCTGCTGCCTTGCTGTCACACCAGAGGGACCTACAGGGATATGAGACAGTTTGTCAGTGGCAACAACTGTGGCATTGCTACTGTGTGTTTGCAATGTTACAGTAGTACAACGGTTGCCAGTCAGAGGCCTACAGATTATATTCCTAATTATTAGTATTGCACAACACAAGGCACCATATCTTCTAACTACACAGTACACATCTCACATAAGCATGCTCTAACAATAGAGGTAACAGTAGTCTACAGCTATGCCATGTTACCTGCACACTCCATGTCAACTTGCTGTGTGGCTCCGGCCTCCATGATGATACATGTTAGTTGTTGTTGTTGTTGGCCAGGAGCCACCTGGCTCAGGAGCAGCTCCTCCACTCTGGTGAGGGGGAGATGGATGGCTACCCCACCACCTGTGGCAAGCTGTTGTCCATGGATATCAGACGCACACTGCCCGACATGTCTAATTAAATCACTGCAGTGATGGCGTACCTGCTCATATGTCCAGTTATGCATGCCTATATCATTTACCCTACGGACAAGATCTTGCCACATTGCAGTCTGCTCATGCTGGTCCTGGCTGGTACTGGAGAACAGCAGGGCATAGTGCTGCACCAGGCTTGTAGTTATTATTTCCTCATCTGCCGGGCTATAGCTGGGGTTACGATGATGGGACATGACCCTGGAAGACAATGAAACAATATGTGTGAGCAAGTCATGTGGCACACTTAACATTCTAAAGTACAGATATCAATAAACTGCCATATATAGCAACCTACTGGCTGTCAGAGGATACACACTTTCAATACCACATATCAGTGCTCAGATCACATCTGCCTGGTAGTGCCTGGCACACCCTATATATCAAACCATGTTTTGCACAGCAACAAAGATAAACCAGTATGTAAGACTATCAACAGTACATGACACACTGTATGCGCCACAATGCACCACCTAGCCACAGGAGGTATATATCAAGCTAATGCATCAAGAATAATTGTCATCCATTGCAATGATTGTACAGTCCAGTTACAGTATTACCAGTATACCACACTAGTCGTTGATGGCAAACCCCTGCCTAACAAATGTGCACATTCATTAATATAGGTGGCATACTGCTGTACTACACTATACATGTTGCTAGATGCGCACCTATATCCTATAACACACATATGACCGAGGCCATGGTACAGGCATACCCACACACATATCAGACATACATACCAGACACAAAGGTATGGCAACCCAGATGACTTTTACCTGTTTACCATACAGTACTGTGTGTCAGTAGTTACGAAAACATATGCCTGAGGTATGTAATCTGTGAGGACTACAGGGAACACACATAACAGTGGTTCCATGAAATGTGGACATACACCATACTGTGTTGTTTAGGCATACAGCTTCAGGTAGTACTACAGTTCATACAGGAGTTGTATTCGCCAGCAGTAACACTCAATAAGCATACATGTACTGCTTTAGCCTACAATGGGACACCCCAGTCGACACCAAGGGACTACAACAGACCGTATGACGTACTGCTTTTTCTGCCTAGCAATTGCATACACATCTTTTGCTGGGATCACAGCTAGGACACATAATACCATGACAGAAACAGTTTCCCACTAAGCTATCACACATATACAGAACACTGACACATTCACCAACACATTCACCATCACACTCAGTCAACCTCACATAGCAATTATTGAAACAAGTACATGTGGGTGTGTATTGCTTCATAGGTAGGTAATAGGCTATTGGCCCTAGGGCCTATAGAGGTCTAGCCATATGCTTCCCTGGCCTTTGACACACAGGTAATTAAGTTTCATGTGGCCCTGACAAGCAGTGCCACAGAGGTGATTCCAGGGGTGTATTTCCTATCTCACATACAATCATCAGGATTATTTATGATGACTGCTAATTAGGAACTTTGTTTGCTATTGATAGGTGGTTTGTTCAAGAGTATGGGATGTCTCTGAGATTGGAATCTATCCCTCCAGCATGTGCTGTTTATTCAGGTCACAAGGTGATAGGTGGCCCGCCTCCGGCCATGCTTGCACGGTGGGGACGAGCCCCATCCCCTGCAGCACTTCCACCCGAAGTTGGCACAGGACCAATGGAGGAGGAGGTCTCGGGCTGGGCACCGGACCTGCTGGTGCCAGGTGCCATCGCCAGCTGAGATGGGACAGGTGGGTCTGCTGGGACCGGCCTTCCCATACGTTCTATGTTTAGGAGGATTTAATGACAATATGGGTTAGTAATAGCCAACAGCATTCCAATTTAGTTGTAACAGCATACAGTAGTATTCCCATTAACCCAACACACCAGCATTCCAACAGTTGAACAGCATTAAAACATGCATATATAGAAAAAACAGTGGATATTCCAATAGCATGCAGGATTGATTGGTGGCAACAGGCCACCAAGATTGTGGTATGTGAACAGGGCACATGCACCAAAGTAAATGCAGATATTTATCAACCAATAGGACATGTGTCCCAACAAATGTTATGAGATTAGACATACCCATTGAGGTGTGGAATTGCATTGTTTATGCACATACAGTAGGGTGTAAAAAGATTCCTCCATTAACAACTTATATATACTTATAGTTTACACTACATTCCTATTGACTGCAGTTATATATCCCCTACATGTATTATTACACTAGGAAATGTCCGTTAAATTGTAAAATGTGTTTTGCTAGTTCTTGATATACCTGACCTGTATCTGACATACAAACTGTCCTGGATGCAGATGTTACTGCTACATATTTATATATTTCATTTATATTATATAGCTACATGTCTGGATGTGTTCAGGTGACATTATCAGGTATATGTTGACAGCCCCCTACATTTCTAGCAGCACACTGACATTTCTGGGGAACAGAATAATAAGTTACTCATGTGCCAGATTAACCTGTACATGCCGGCCATTAACTGACAGTTGAGGACTGTATATATGCTTAACAGCTACTGGCACCCCCTTCATCCACTTTATATGGGCCTACCCATGTGTGGGTTGACTGTGCTTAATACAACAGTACTATTTCTATAATGCAAGGGTACAACAACATATCGAAGAAAGTGACACACTCCAGGAATTATACCTTTATTAATTACATTACACACTTTTCTAGTGGCTCTCTCATTTATTTGATATATCAGTGCATGCAGAGGTTTTTTATTCAAGACATATTATACCTTTATTAATGGGTTACAACACCTTTTCACGCTGTCTCACTTATTTTATATAACAGTACATGCAAAGAAGTTATTCAACACTCATTATACCTTTATTAATGAGTTACAACACTCTTTTTCAGGCTGTCTCACTTCTTTTATATGACAACACATGCAGAATAATTACTAACCTGCCTGGTGGTGCAGCCTTTGCAGCCTATCTGCATAGGCTTGCAGATTTGCAGCATGGATACCTGCAGATGTGAAGTAAATGAAGGGATATTAAGACATACCTATCCATAACATAGACTACAATAGCAATTCTTACATACTTCATTCCATGGCTACAGACTCAGTAGTGGGGCATTTTCCATTTGACGGGCCTCTTGTATCCACTAGTTCAGTCAGTTCTCCTTGTGTCTCTTCAGGTCTGAGAAGTGGTATCTGACCTGCTCACCAGTCCGAGGGACACCTGTGGCACTGGTGAGATCATGTGCTAGACAACTCCAGGCTTCCACTTTGTACTCAGTGCCCTGAAACTGGCCCTGCAGGAGTCTTGCATCATGATGATGAATGAGGAGCCAAACCATTACTTTGGAATCCTCAATGCCCCACCATTGCGCTTGAAAATGACAGCCCTCTCCAACACCAGCCATACTGTCTGCAGATGGGAGCTACAACCAGTTGTGGCAATTATTCCTGCCTATGGAGCTTAAATATGCCTCATTTCCTGCACTTATTTGTGATTGGCCGGTTTTGAAAAATCTCAGCTAAAAGCAAACCTGCTTACCAATGGGTAAACTTCCATTGATATATATGAGTGTGTTGGAAATGCATCCATATTTAAAGCTGTCATGGCTTACTGGTTTAGTACTGTGATTATGGTGCACAGTATCCCGGGTTTGAGGCCTGCCATTGCTTTTTATTTTACTACTGGCCAGACCGGCTTGGAGGTGTGGCTGTGTTTAGATGACTTTGCTCAACTTTGCCCGGCGTTGCCTGACGTTGCGCTAGTTAGCATGGTGCGCAGCTCCACGCAAACATGTTTTGTTTGCGCTAGTTGGCACGATGCGCAGCTCCGCGCAAAACTATTGCGCTAGTTATAGCAGTGCTAAGCTATGAGCAATTGTACTTAACTGTGCTTAATACTAGTAAACTTTGCTTAGTAGTGCTTCACATTGCTTAAGATATGTTACTTATGCATTTATCAGTATGCATGACCATTCCACCTTCTTATATATATATATATATATATATATATATATATATATATATATATATATATATATATATATATATATATATATATATATAAAATATTGTTCACTACCACATAGGCCATTTCAATGCATTTTACTGACATTTAAAAGGTAAATGTCAGAAATTCTTTTTATGCACACATTTCCTACAGAAAATAGGTAGGGGAGTGGCGGGACTCGAACCGGGAATGCCTCCTCTTTGTGCGAGGGCTCTACCACTATGCTATTGCTATTTGGCTTAATTTGCATATTAATAGTTTATTATCCTCTTCAATGTCTACACTGCTAACTGTAGCTAAGCAATGGGCAAACCTGCGCATACACGTGCAAATACGGGCAGCTACATCGGGAATAAAAAAAAAAAAGGAAACCTTTACATTATAAACTTGTACAGGGACTTAGAATGTGGGGGAGTGTAGTGTTGGGTATGTGGACATTTGAGCGGACTCGCTCATTTCAGTTGACAATTGCAGTTTAGGCACTTGCAGGGGCGTGGATATTTGGACTGCTCGGCAGTCTGACACGCCCCCTGCACTCGTGCATGCTCCATGTAAGCCTTAGAATTGAGTCAGCATGCCCTCATGAATATGCATGACGAGCTGACATCATACTCTTAGACTGCAGTTTCCGTGTAAGACTTAGTTAGTCTTACACGGAGGATTAGTGAATCCCGGCCAAACTCTTTCTAAAGCCACCGAGAATAAGCAATGCAAAGTAAACCAGGACAGAGATCTGGAGAGATACAAGGGATTACACCAATTTCTGTAACTGAATGATTTATTTCTGCTCTGTCTCTGTAACTGTGCATTGGCAGCCTCATCATGGCTGTAAGGAGTCTTCATATTAGCCTACCAACCTGGTTAACAAAGTAAAATAAACAAAAAAGTACAGCTAGAAAATTCATTATCAGAAGGGCATTCATTGTTCTTACAATCTGCCACTTGGCTTAACTTCCACCTTGGGGCTATTTGACTTCCAAGCAAAAGGCTGGGTAAAACTGAAATCATATACATTAAGGTTCTAACATGCCATAGCTAAAATGCAGTGCTTTCATCCAGTGAAGGATGTGGAGAGAAACTTAGAAAAGGGCTGCTGTGGAAGCTCTGAGGTTAGAATTGTAGTCTTATGTTTGTTTTGTAATGGAATTAGCTATTAGGCTGTGCAAGCAAAACAAAATGAAAGGGGAATTATCAAGGGGTCTTGCCCTGAAAATGTCATAAGAATATCATAAGGTGACTGTTATTTGAAGTTAGAGTGGCATTCCAGCCAGAATGACCTTTGTAAATTGACAGAGTGCAACTTGTACAAAACAGTCAGTTAAAGCAAATATGTTCCTCTCCATTCTCTTCAAAGTAAAATAAACAAAAGCTATAAAAACAAACAAACAAAAAAAACAAATAAATAATGGTGGTGTGATTTCAGTACTAATAGGAGTATGTATTTCTATGCAAAATATGTTTTAATCTTGGTATATTTTGAGGCATAAAAAATGAAAAATTGAATTTTGTTTCATTAAAATTTAAGATGCAGCCACTTTTTTTGAGAGTTAGAACCTAGTCGAATTTTTTTTTTTTTTGGGTTGAAGACAGCGACATTGACAAAAAGACAGGAGTCAGAGCTTGACGTGGCAGAGTTGAAGATGTTAAGATTTGCACTGGGTGTGACAAGGATGGACAGGATTAGGAATAAGTATATTAGAGGGTCAGCCCAGGTTGGTAGGTTTGGAGACAAAGCCAGAGAGGCAAGATTACATTGGTTTGGACATGTGCTGAGGACGGATGCAGAGTATATTGGGAAAAAGATGCTAAGGATGAAGCTGCCAGGTAACAGGAAAAGAGGGAGGCCTAAGACAAGGTTTATGGATGCGGTGAGAGAGGACATGCAGGTGGTTAGTGTGACAGAGCAAGATGCAGAGGACAGGAAGAAATGGAAACAGTTGATATGCTGTGGCGACCCCTAATGGGAATAGCCAAAAGAAGAAGAAGAAGAAGAAGGTAATTATGACAGTTATGTTCCCCAGAAATGTCTTGAAGAACTGTTAAACCATTTTGGAGAGATAGCTTTTAAACTCATAGAATACAGACTATTCTCGGGACAGGCTGGCTGAAAATGCAGAAGAGTTAAGAGGTTACGTATTGTATATTTACTGATATTTTTGGTAAACAAAACACTCTTTTGGATTTGTGTCAGAAGTTAAACTGAGTAATTGAAACAGTAATGTACAGAGCTCAAAATCATGCTTTATTTTGGTGGTGGTGGGGGCTTGCCTTAGCTGCTTTTATTTCCCTGAAAGTTTTTGATTATGGCATAACAGTTAGCATTGTTGTTTTACAGTTTTTCATACTCCAGTTCATTTCTCAACTGGGGGGGGGGGGGCTTCTGTGGAAAGCTTGCAAATCCTCCCTGTAAAAATTTCTTTTACCGGGTGCTTCATTTTCACTGTACATCTGAAAGGCATGCCATAGGTGAATTGGTGATCCTCTTAATTGTCCATAGTTTCCACCAAAAGTCTGCCATTCATGCTAACATTTGCATACCCATATCCCTATCATTCTCCTGTAGTTGTATAAATAGCCACAAGTTTGTGCATAACTGGCTAATCTAATGGAAGTATGCTGCAATCTCTGTGTCTCCCATATGTATAACAAATGCCAGAGATTATACAAACCCATGTTTTGTAAGATACCCTCTTGTGTTTGACCAAACAGAGCCTCAATCCACTATTTTAAGGAGCAAATAAAGATTCTGTGATAAGAACAAGTAGGCTTAGAAGTCTAGTAAAGGTTCTTCAGGTATTACGTGATTATGAATATATTAATCTTTTGTCACCCGACTCCAGTTTCTTTGAAAGATTAATTTCAGCAGCTGACTGTATATTTGGATCAGTTTTCCAAGTGCTGCCATGACTTTTCTGGGGTCGCAGTACTGGAACTGTCATTACTGCTTTTATAACTAATGTCAGGTGGAAGGATGATAACAGCATTGTTTCTGTAGCTGCATTTTTTTATTCTGCTGCTGCATTAATTGCTTCTGTGGCCCAAAATGTTTACATGCATGTTTGGATTATACTTCATTATTCTTTTCTGCAGTTGAAACACTAGAAGGATTGTGTATGTGCATAGATTTGTGTGGTCATTTGTTTGTTTGCTCCTTTAACCAAACACAGAAATCTGTGTTTATTGCCCCCTGCACAATGGGATTACCAAAGCAAAAGCATGTACTTTGTGGTTTTCAGTCTGTTTCTGACTGATTTCTGTCTATAGGTCTGACAGACCACAGTACACTTTATATTGTGAATTTGGAAATAGTGAAGCTTGACCAAGTCCAAATCCACAATATAAAGTGTACACCAGGCTGCCAGAAATAGACTGAAACCACAGTGTCTCTGCTATTCAATAATTTCATTTGTTGTTGTCACCAGTATGTTGTCCGAGTACTGCAATGCCCAAATGCTACATAGACACCACGGTATTTTACTAGTGTTATATGTTAATCACTCTCTCCCTGTCCCGTAGCCATCTAGGTTAGTGGCACAAGGCCATATGTTCATCGGTTCATAGGCTGGTACTAGGCTATCGGCCCTAGGGCCTATACAAGCCTAGCCATAACAATTCTCTAGATATTTCTTCCCAGAATATTTACTTCCCTTGACCCCTGTCTAGCAGGGTAACTGACATGATCCCCGGGGTGAATTTCCTATCTCCTATCCAATCATCAAGGTTCCTTTTGAAGAGGGCCAAGGAGGCACTCTGCCTGACATGTATGGGCAGTCTATTCCAGAGTATGGGGAGTCTCTGGGTCAGGAACCTATCCCTCCAGTATGTTTTGTTCATTGTGATGACAAGGTTTCGATCCCTGGAGCATGTGGCTCTGAGGGATTGGGATTTCTTTAAGTGGAGCATGTCCAACAGCTCAGGGTTTGACATGGCCTTGTATGTTAAGCAGAGATCGCCTCTGCGTAGACGATATGTCACAGACTATAGCTGGAGTTTTTTTTAGACAGTCAGCTTATGGCATCTGCTTTAGACCTGTGATTATTTTAGTGAAGTATTTCTGTGGTCTTTCCAGCTGTTGCAGATGTCTTGTGAGGTACATACCAAATGGAGCTTTATACTCTATAATGGGTCTAATGAGGAATGAGGACAGTGGAACAATGACCTCCTTTTTTGTAGATGAAAAGCCCTTAATGATGAGGTGTGCCACATAGAAGGATTTCCTGACTGTTGTGGTGATGTGGTTATTGAAGGTGAGACCACTGTCCACCTGTGTCCCTAAGTCTCTCATCACACTTTCGGTGTTTAGTATACTGCCATTTATGTGGTAATTCATGGGTACATGGTTTTTCCCAAAGGGGATAATTATACATTTCTTGGCATTAAGCTTGTGCCCATGGCTCTGGCACCAAGCATCTGTTTCTGTAAGGCCCTTTTGTAGAATATCCACATAATTTGGGGATTCAATATTGGCTCCCAATTTGCAGTCATCTGTGAACTTTGTTAGCCAGAGTCCCTTAGTTTTGGCCTGTACTTCAGAGAAGTAGATGCCAAACAAGAGAGGTCCCAGGACTGAACAGTGAGGTACTCCACTTGTCGCTTATCTGGAGCTGGATTTGGAGTCAGCTACTTTTACTGTCTGGGTTCTGTCAGTAAGCCAGTTGGCAACCCGTCGAGTGACGTAGGGATTTATGCCCAGCTTAGTAGTTTTATCTATGATTCCAGAGTGGGGGATGGTGTCGAAGGCCTTGGTGAGGTCGAGATAGGCTGTGTGGACCACCTTATCCTCGTCCACAGCTCTGGATACTGATTTGAAGAAGTCAGTCAGGTTCAGGAGACAAGATCGGCCCTTCATGAACCCAAACTGGGTGGAGTCCAGTGTTTGAAGGTTGCCAATGTCTTTGTTTATAAGTTCCATGATAATGCGTTCCATGCCCTTGCAGATAAGGCTCATCAGACTGATGGGACAGTAGTTTCTGGCATCCAAGGTGGATCCCCCCTTGTGGAGTGGGATAACTGTAGCTGTGCACCACTCAGTGGGCATGAAGCCTGAGGAGAGGCTATGATTAAACATGACACTTAGGAGAGGTGCCAGTTCATTTTGTAGTTCATGTAGTACTCAGCCCAGGATGTCATCTGGTCCCAAGGATGCTGTATTCTTAGCTTTGGAGAGTGTGGTGTCTACCTGTGTGGCTGTGATTACCAAACTATGGCAATCTTTTGGTATTGAGATGGGCCCTTTAGTGGGTGAGAGCAGGGTGAAGATGGCACTAAATCGATCTGCCAGAATATTGGCAATATCCTTGGGATCAGTATATTTAATGCCATTCTGTTGTAGCTCAGAGCAGATCTGAGCATTGCCATTTAAATTCTTTACATAACTATAGAATGTCTTGTGGTTGCCTTTGGAATCTTTGGCAATTTTATTTTCGTAACTAGCTTTTGAGGATTTTATGAGGGATCTCAGTTTCTTACTGAGGCTGATAAGGGAGTTTTTTGCATCCTGGGATTTTCCACTTTCCTGCAACACATTCTTCCTTCTGTTGTATAGTTTGCTTATGGCAGGGGACCACCAAATTGGCTTCCTTTTTTTGGAGGAGAGCATCTTGGTTCTATTTGGGATGGCATGATTCATGCACGAGTGGATGTGCTCATACAGTGCCTTAGTGTAGGATTCAGCAGTTGAACTTTCAGACCCCGTCTGCATGGGTGCCATGAAGTTTGTCACTTCTGACTTGAGTAGCATGAAGTTGGCTTTGGAGAAGTGTTTTACGGAGGTTTCCTTACTGGGGGTTGAGGGTTGGATGTGGATGCCAAGGGTGATTTGCTTAAAGTCAGCCCTGACCAATGAGGGGTGACCACTGGTGTGGAGCATCTATCTCCCATGTTGGTAATGACCAGGTCTAGGATATTGGAGCCCCTGATGGGACAATGGATTAGTTGATCCAGGGCATTGGAATTTATGGCTTCCAAGAATCGTTGGGAAAAGGTGTTGGTACCAGAGTAGTTTTCCCAGTTAACGGCAGGGTAGTTGAAATCACCCAGTATTAGGGTGTTTGGTTGTATCTTAATATTTTCCAGTATGTTTAGAAAGGTGTAGTGAGAATCTTGGGGCATGGTGGGGGATCTGTAGGAAGCTACAATTCGGACTGTAGTCTTACCTAGTGTTAGTTGCACCTGGAGAATTTTTGATGCATTGTGTTGGGCAACTAGCCTGGAGGTGTGAATATCCTTGGTGAATATGAACACTCCTCCACCTTTAGTGTTTTGGTCTTGGTTTGGTGGCCTAAAAGTGTGGTGAGAGTTGTAGCCTGGTATTGCAGGGGTGCTCTCTGGAGCCTTGAACCAGGTCTCAGTTACTGCACAGATATCAATGTTCTCCATTTTTAGGAGTACCTCGAGAGAGTGCATTTTGAGGTTGAGACTTCTAGCATTGAGTAGCTTTACCTTCAGATTTTGCATGCTTGTATCTGTTGCAGTGGTAGTTTTTGTCCTTTGTACCTTGCCTAAAAGGCACTATAAGGGTGGCAAGAGCTTTAGCCAGTAACCTGAATCCCAGGGTTGATAGGTGCAGATCATCTCTGGCAAAGCATCATGGTTTGTCGATCATGTCTTCCTAGGCAGACAGATACTGGATCCCCTTTGAATGACACCAGAAGCTTTGTTAATCATTGAAGTCAATCATTTTGTCCTTATACTGTGGTATCATTCTGGGCAAAGGCAGGATGCTACTCAGAGCTAGGGTGATACCTGCCTGGGCCACATGATCCGAGAGATCTTCCATGTCTCTTTTCATGTAGTCCAGGGAGGTGCTCTCAAGTCATTGACTCCAACATGTACAATGACAGGGTTGTATTTGTACTTCTTGTGGAGTGACTTGAGTTCATGCGTTATGTGGCGGATCCTGGCACCTGACAGGCAGCTGACTGTAATTTTCTCCTTGTTCAGCTTGGAGAGTGGGACATCAATGTACCTGACTATAGAGTCACCTATGACTAAAGTGTTGAGTAGATTGTCTTGCCTTAGGGGCTGTTGTTGGATGACACACTGGTGTTGTGAGCTCTGTGTCACTTTGGTTGTGACTGGTGATTGTTTGCATTTCAGCTTTGGAAATCCTTGCTGCTAGGGCTGGTTAATGTTAAGGGCTTCCACATATGTGGGTTTAGTATTGCTATGTGTGGGTATTGGTGTGGGTTTTGAAGAGCTATGTGTTGCTTGAGGTGTAGTGCAGGTGTTAACCTTCTCCTATTGACTGTCTAGTACAATCTTGGCTGGAGAGAACTTTGCTTCCAGTTTGGCTATGTAAGTGCATCTCTCGCAGGTTGTAATGTTGAGTGGTAGGAGGAAAGGGTTGTCTGTGTACATGAGGCAGTTGCTGCATTGCCCCAGTATGCCCAGATTCACCAGGTGAACAGGAGAAATCACCGGAAGCTGACCCTTGGACATGCCTGTTTAGGTGCTTTTTTTGTAAAGTACAAGCGCTGTTATCCCTTACCTTTGTAAGGTACTTTGCAATTATAGGCTGTTTAGTGCCTACGATTAATTTCTCCTTATTGACAAGGAGAGTTGAGTGCTTGTATCAGTTTCATGATTCCTAGTGCTTTTCAGCAGGTTCTAGAACAAGTGCTAGTCACAGGGGTGCATATTTTAGTGCTACTACTGAGAAACCAGCTAGTTCTGACTTTGCACACAGTGCAGACTAGAGAAGTTGTTGACTGCAACGGAGCTACAAAATATAAGTATCTTGATTTTTTTTTTTATTATTTTTACAGATTACTGTTTTTACAATTTAATATATATAAAGCACTTCGTCTATTCAGTATCTTCACAAATCCTTATCTGTTTAAAAACTTTCATTTGTCTCTGTAGTGCTTGCTGTCTTGTAGGCTATTTTGTCCCACCCTCCCTCCCTGTTGGTGTCTTGCTCTTATACTTGGTGGCTTTGCAGTTGCCTGCCCCTACTGTGACACACCTCCCAGTCTAGTGTCATTAACTCATTCTGCTTAATACAGAGAGAACATTTGATAAGGCCTTCTCTTCCTCCTTTTTTCCTTTCAAAAAGTAAAACAAAACTTTTTTTTTTCTCTTTCGCCTGAACCTTCTTGTGTTCTGACTGTCCTTCTCAAACATTTTGGAAATATACAGTATATTTCAGAGCATTTGTTATAACTGTACTTGCTATAACTGATTTAAGTATTTTTTTCTGGCTTTTTGATTATTTACTGCTTAGCGACTGCATTTTAGCCTGTTTATACAGCTCTGCATTCTATTTAAACTGTTTTTGTGTTGATTAACTGTTTTGCACTTTTAAAAAGTTAGTTGTTGCTTAATTTTACCTGTAGGCTAACACACTCAAGTGCGCTAGCCGCTTAAAAGCATTTATAGCATTTACTGTCTGTTTTTCCTCTGTTTTCTGCAAAAAAAAAAAAAAAAAATCTTGTTTTCCCGCCTTACTGAACTAGAATAGTCCAGTCTTCAGAGTTTGCTGATCTCTGGGCTTTGTCTTGGTTCCTGTGCTATTCCATATCCTTATTTGGATAAAGGGAAGCGTCTTTGTTCACCAGTGGGAGTGGGGAGCACTGAGCGGCCTATTTGTCCCTAGAGGAGTGGTTCCAGCCAGAAACTTGTAGTCTATTGGCCATTTTGAGTCAATTCCTAGCTCTTTTCAGCCCCCTGTAATAAAGCCCGCTTTAGCGCGCCTTTTCGCTTGTATTCAACTCAGCACAGCTCCTCGTGGTGTCCTGCAGAGTTCTACAAGCATCAGAGAGCAAAAGAGTGACTTTTTCCTGATTTAAATATTTTTTTCTGGCTTTTTGATTATTTACTGCTTAGCGACTGCTTTTTCGCCTGTTTATACAGCTCTGCATTCTATTTAAACTGTTTTTGTGTTGATTAACTGTTTTGCACTTTTAAAAAAGTTATTTGTTGCTTAATTTTACCTGTAGGCTAACACACTCAAGTGCGCTAGCCGTTTAAAAGCATTTATAGCATTTACTGTCTGTTTTTCTTCTGCTTTCTGCAAAAAAGAAAAAAAAAAAAAAAAATCTTGTTTTCCGCCTTACTGAACTAGAATAGTCCAGTCTTCAGAGTTTGCTGACCTCTGGGCTTTGTCTTGGTTCCTGTGCTATTCCATATCCTTATTTGGATAAAAGGAAGCATCTTTGTTCACCAGTGGGAGAGGGGAGCACTGAGCGGCCTGTTTGTCCCTAGAGGAGTGGTTCCAGCCAGAAACTTGTAGTCTATTGGCCATTTTGGGTCAATTCCTAGCTCTTTTCAGCCCCCTGTAATAAAGCCCGCTTTAGCGCGCTTTTTTGCTTGTATTCAACTCAGCACAGCTCCTCGTGGTGTCCTGCAGAGTTCTACAAGCAGCAGAGAACAAAAGAGTGACTTTTTCCTGATTTAAGTATTTTTTTCTGGCTTTTTGATTATTTACTGCTTAGCGACTGCATTTTCGCCTGTTTATACAGCTCTGCATTCTATTTAAACTGTTTTTGTGTTGATTAACTGTTTTGCACTTTTAAAAAAGTTATTTGTTGCTTAATTTTACCTGTAGGCTAACACACTCAAGTGCGCTAGCCGCTTAAAAGCATTTATAGCATTTACTGTCTGTTTTTCCTCTGTTTTCTGCAAAAAAAAAATCTTGTTTTCCGCCTTACTGAACTAGAATAGTCCAGTCTTCAGAGTTTGCTGATCTCTGGGCTTTGGCTTGGTTCCTGTGCTATTCCATATCCTTATTTGGATAAAGGGAAGCTTCTTTGTTCACCAGTGGGAGTGGGGAGCACTGAGCAGCCTATTTGTCCCTAGAGCAGTGGTTCCTGCCAGAAACTTGTAGTCTATTGGCCATTTTGGGTCAATTCTTAGCTCTTTTCAACCTCCTGCTATAAAGCCCACTTTAGCGCTTTTGCGTGATTTAGCGGAGTTGCCCATAGAGCACCATCGGCAGCCCGGTTAAACAAGGTTAAACTATTTCTGGCTCCGTAAAGTCTGCTCTTCAATTTTTCCCTTAGAACTTCTCTACTTGCAATCTAAACAGTCTATTCTCTATCTCAAAAGCTCAGCACTTGCTCCTAAAGCTTTTTTATATAGGTAAAGTACTTGTATACTAAACAAAGTACTACATTAGCCTAGAATCCCCGTGAGTACCCATTTCCCTATAGGTCCCTTCTGACTCAGTTACACAGCAAACGTTTTCACTTTTTCTAGCATGTCGAAGGGTCAGTTGCTAGCGTCCTCTCCTGTTCAGCTGGTGAATCTGGGCATCTTGAGGCAATGTTACAATTGCCTCATGTACACAGACAACCCACTCCTTCTTCCACAAAACTCAAATACATGTGAGAGATGCAACTATATAGACAAACTGGAGGCTGAGCTCTCTCAACTCAGGACTGGCAAGACCAGACAGGAGGAGAAGGAAACCACGCACACCACAAACCCAGTTTCACATAGAACTATCACAACTGCAAAACAAACACATAAACACACAAAGACATACTCGGAGGCACTGATCAAAAATCTACCAAAACTACAGAGGCCTCCAAAGCAGACACCCAAGCAACTGCCACCTCAAGACATAAGACATGCAACACATAGTTCTCAAAGTCAGTGTGCTAAACAGTCACAGCCCTTAAGGCCAAACACAATGCCAGACACACTTGTTATAGGTGACTCCATAGTCAGACACACTGACGTCCCACTCACCAGACTGAAGAAGGAAAAGATCACAGTAAGCTGCCTGTCAGGCGCTAGAATCCGCCACATAACACAAGCACTCAGGTCACTCCACAGCAAGTACAAGTATGACTCAGTCATTGTCCATGCCGGTGTGAATGACCTGAGACGTACCTCCCTGGACTACATGAAAGAGACATAGAGGAGCTCTCAGATTATGTAGCCCAGGCGGTATGACCCTGACCCTGAGCAGTATCCTACCCTCACCAAGAATGATGCCACAATACAGAGACAAAATGATCAGCTTTAATAATTGGCTTAATTACTGGTGTCATTCTAAGGGGATCCAATGTATGTCTGCCTGGGATGACATGCTTGACAAGCCACGCTGCAGCAAGGGACGGCTTGCACCTGTCACCCTGGGCTTCCGGATATTGGCAAAGGCTCTTGCCACCCCATAGTGCCTTTTTTAGACAAGGCTCAAATGATAAACCTACCGCCCTAGAAAACAAAAATGGAGAAAAACTAAGGGTAATACTGCTCAATGCCAGAAGTCTAAACCTCAAGATGCACGCCTCAAGCCCTCCTCAGTATGGAGAACATTGATGTCTGTGCTGTGACTGAAACCTGGTTCAAGGCTCCTGAGAGCACCCCAGCACTATCAGGTTATACCTCATATCATGTGTTCCGGACCCAAAATCCGGACCGAACCACAAAAGGAGGGGGAGTATCCATATTCATAAAGGATACCCGCACCTCCAGGTTAGTGGCAACGCACGAAGCATCGGAGACCATCCAGGTGCAATTAACCATAGGTAAAACTGCCCTACAGTTTGTAACATGCTATAGACCACCTTCTCAAACTCAGGAAACCCGCACAGCCTTCCTGAAGACACTGGAGAGTATGAATGTCTCTCCAAACACCATCATATTGGGTGACTTCAACTACCCAAACATAGACTGGGAACATTACTCAAGCCCCAACACCCTAGCCTAAAGGTTCCTTGAGTTCATAAACTCAAATGCTATGGAACAACTAGTCACCATTCCCACAAGAGGAGAAAATATACTAGACCTGATCATCACAAACATGGGGACAAAATGCTCCACACTGGAAGTATATTCCTCATTGGTGAGATCAGACCATAAATTAATTTCACTGGAGATCCACATCCCGCCCCCACCCCCAGCAAAAAAGACCACAGTGAAGAACTTCTCAAAAGCAAACTTCACACTTCTTAAGACTGGAGTGGTATCCTTCAAGGCCCCCGAGCCAGTGGAAACCACAACCCACACTGCTGAAACCCTTACAAATGCCTTCTACGAGCACCTCCAGGAATGTATGGATCAAGCAATCCCTAATAAAATCAAGACCCTTTCCACCAAAGGCAGGCGCCCGGTCTGGTGGACCCCAGCCATAAACAAACTCTACAACAAGAGGAGAAAGCTACTACATGACAGAGCAAAATCCCTAAAAGGGAAGGCATCTCTGATCAATACTAGCAAAAACTACGATCACTCATAAAATCATCCAAGGCCAACTTTGAGAGAAAAATCGCTAATGTCACAAAAGACAATCATAAAGCCTTCTTTAGCTATGTTAGAAACCTGGGTGGAAACTCCCAGATATGCTCAGAATTAGTCCAAAATGATAAAAAATCACTGAACCCACAGACATTGCCAACACAGTGGCAGACAGGTTCAGTGCAAATTTCACCGGTCCCCCCCACGCCAAAGGAGAAATATCTATCGCACCAGAGTCTAGCCGCCCAAACAACTCAGATGCCCAGGTGAGAGCTGCTCTCTAAAGCAAAACACAGCATCAATGGGACCGGACGGTGTCCCCAGCTGTGTGCTACATGAACTCAATGAGGAACTAAACCCACACATAAGGCTGCTGTTTAATCTTAGCCTTACTACAGGATATGTACCCAAAGAATGGCGTCACGGCAACTGTGGTCCCACTCCACAAAGGTGGTGCTTCTAATGGACCCTGGAAATTACCGCCCCATAAGCTTGACTAGCCTTGTCTGCAAAGCTATGGAGAGGATCATAATGGAACTCATAAATAAAGACATTGGGGACCTACAGACACTGGATCCTACCCAATTTGGCTTTGTCAAGGGCAGATCCTGCCTCTTGAACTTGGTCGACTTTTTCGAACAGTCACTAAGGCCATTGATGAGGGTAAGGCAGTTCACACAGCCTACCTTGACCTAGCAAAAGCGTTCGACACAATACCCCACTCGGGCATCATAGAAAAGCTCACCAGCTTAGATGTAAACCCATATGTCACAAGATGGGTTGCAAACTGGCTCAAGGACAGAACACACAGGGTTAGAGTTGCTGGTGCCATGTCAGACTCTAAGCCGGTCACGAGCGGTGTCCCACAGGGCTCAGTCCTGGGCCCCTCTTGTTCAGCATTTATTTTTCTGAAGTGCAGGCAAACATAGGGGATTGTGGCTGACAAAATTTGCAGATGACTGCAAACTGGGCACCATAATTGACACTCCATCAGACACAGACATCCTCCAGAGAGGTCTCATAGAAATGGATAACTGGTGCCAGAGCCATGGCCTTAAGCTAAATGCCAAAAATGTATACTCATACCCTTTGGGAAAAACAAGGTAACCCCTAATTACCACATAGGTGGTAATCCATTAAACATGGAAGAAGTTATCAGGGACCTGGGGACCCAAGTTGTCAGTAACCTCTCTTTGACACTCACATTGCCAAAGTGGTTAGGAAGACCTTCTACATTGCCCACCTGATCATGAAGGGATTCACATCCAGATCAGGAGAGGTCATCGTACCCTGTACTCTTCACTTATCAGACCAATGATTGAGTACAACGCCCATTGAATGTACCTTACCCGACACCTGCAGCAGTTGGAAAGACCCCAAAAGTTCCTCACCAAAAGGATAAAGGGGCTCAAACATATGTCATACGATGCCCGACTGAAGAAACTCCAGCTCTATTCAGTCGCATACCGTCTGCTCAGAGGTGATCTGTGCCTGACATACAAGGCCATGTCCAACCCGGAATTAATGGACATGCTCCACCTCAAAAAATCCAAATCCACCAGAGCCACGAGAGCAAGAGACTTAAACCTCAACACGGATATAAATAGGACATGCTGGAGGGACAGATTCATCACCCAGAGACTCCCTACACTATGGAACAGAATCCCAGTCCATGTGAGGCAGAGCCCCTCACTGACTCTATTCAAGAGAAATCTTGACGAGTGGATGGGAGATCGTAGGTTTACCCTGGGAATCATCTCTGTATCACTGCTGGACAGAGGCACAGCAAACTAATGGGTATAGTATTCTCATCCTAAGGGGTGGTGAAAGCCATACACACTCTGGCTAGGCTTATAAATGCCCTAGGGCAGATAGCCTAGTATGAACCTATGAACCTATGAACCTATAAGGGAAAATGTGAAGCGCAGACTTTCTGGCACCTGGAATAGTTTAACCGTAGCCCTGCAGTGCTGCATAATTTGAAAAATGCATAAACACACACATTTTTAAGCCAGAAAGTTGAAAGGGATAGAAATCAGCCCAAAAAGACTAATAAAATTACAATTTCAGAGCTATTAGATAGGCAGTACAATGCTCACCACTGCCACTGGTAAGCAGTAGGACTTCCCTCTACCACAGCAAGGTCTGGATAGCTCTGAACACAAAAAAATAAAGTCCTGAGACAAGCAAAGCCTGGGATCTGGACTATACTGGTTAGGAAAGGTGGGAAATGAGCAAACAAGACAGTCCCCGGTATTCATGAAGCCTGCGTCAGGTGCTGGAGTAGCATCGGCGATCTAGCACCAAATATGGCCGCCGAGCGATTCAGGTATGAGTTGTTTCCATGTGCACTACCAGCATATGCCAGAGCTGCACAGCTCCTGGTGCATGTATGCTAATTACCCCATGTGCAGCAGTGTAGCATGCAAATGAAGGTATATAGAGATTCATGAAGTGGTGCAGGCATAGCGAAAGCATGTAGAAATGTAAACCAAAAAAAGCAGTTTACATTTTGTAAAACATAAAATTGGAGCCATGAAAGTGGACCAAACTTACGTATTATAATGTTAATATATGCCAATGGCTAAATATATAGCCAATGGCATAAAACAACATGCACAACATATAAAAAATAACATTTAATGTCATGGCCACACTAATGCAAAGTAAAACCGCAGTGCATCTGTGCGCAAATGGGATCAGAAGGAAAATATATTTAGATGTCATAAAACTTCAATGTAACACAATTCATGATATCCCCATAATAGTCAATGGCATGCATGCCACAACCATGGCGCAAGGGTTGCTAAGGGTCTGTGACAGTGTTTCATGAGGTAACTAGGAATTAGCAGTCAATGCCATGCAATTGAGTCAAGTAATACTGAATCGCAAATGCCCTGCTGGTGTAAGGATGTACCACATGGTGTAGCGGTACAACACCGAGGAGTGCCCTGGAGGTAAACATGACATCAAGAGAGGGGTGCGCCACAGTAGCTGTAAGCACATTGGATCATTGCTAATCCATGTTGCATGTTGCTAAGCAAAGCCACAGGATAGGGGTGTGGAAGTAGCCATAGCTTTCCTTAGCTGAGAGCACACAAGGTAACTGAAAGTTCATGTGAATGTGGATGAAAACACGCACAAAACCCAGTAAATGGCTGTGCACGGCACGCACCACAGCTGAAACAGGAAGGATATGGGAAGACAATAAGGAAATGCTGCAGCATGGTAATTGGAGTACAAATGAGTAATTAACACCTAGAAACCTCACAGTGGGCCATAGACAACAGCTAACAAGGCTGCTAGCAGCTACCTGTAGAACAGGAAAGGGGAAGTGCTGTACAGCAAAGAAAAGAGAAGTGTCACAGCAGAACAAAGCAGACTTTCAGTAGATCAGCTACATAACACATTTCCCAACACAATCCTGGGTTGTGAAAGTACAAAACAAGAAAGGCAGCAGCTGGATGCATGCCTGACAATGGGAGGGGAATCTGGTTGAAAATTGAAGTAAAGGGCAATAGATGAATCATGGCTGCCAAGCGTAAGTCAACACCAAAGGCCCCACAACAGCAGTACCTGCTGTAAAACCAATAATTAAGATACCCTGCAGCTGGAAGAGCACAAACACACCCAATTACACCAGCATCATCCATTGCACAATAGTATAAGGTGTGAAAGCCCCCCACACACACTTGTGTATTCCCAGACACTCTGCACCATTGGTGTATACAGACGGGGAACTTTTAATATGTACATGTTAGGGGCCACCATAGCTTTGATTCACCAGCATGTGTTGGAGACTGATGGTGGTGTGGAGGATGATGCTGATAACCATCTCAGGCACGGAGGAGAAGAAGAGTGTTCAGACCCAGGGTATCCTACCGGGAGCTACATGATCTGGGGATAGTAGAGCATTACAGGGTGGACATGGACATCATACAGCAACTTGTTGAGCTGTGCTGGCCACGTCTCAGAGCCAGAAGTAACAGAGGGGAACCCATCCCAGTGGACACAAAGGTATGTGTAAGCTTGAGAATACTAGCCACAGGTACCTTCCAAAGGCCAACTGGGGATATCATGGGGATCTCACAGGCATCAGCATCCAGGGTACTCCACCAGTTCCTGGATGCCATGTTACCACATGCCAATGAGCACATATACTATCCTGGACACAGGAGGAGTTGGCTAGCAATATGTGTCTCTTCC
Source organism: Protopterus annectens (assembly GCF_019279795.1). Taxonomy (NCBI): domain Eukaryota; kingdom Metazoa; phylum Chordata; order Ceratodontiformes; family Protopteridae; genus Protopterus; species Protopterus annectens. The sequence goes on along the minus strand of NC_056748.1, from coordinate 930,038,070 downwards.
ACCATGTGGCAGACTACCCAGAGGTACTGGGTACAATAGACTGCACGCACATACACATCAAGTCACCACCCGGTGAGCAGGGTAGGTGCTACATAAACCGCAAGGGATTCCCCTCCATCAACTGCCATGTCATGTGCAATGCCCAGGGCATTATCATGGATGTTTGTGCTGGCAGCCCTGGAAGCTATCACGACTCCCACATCTGACATGCCTCACAGCTGTATCAGGTATTTGCCAGGGGGGACATCCCATATGGCCACCTGGTGGGGGTTGCTGGCTATGCACTGAAACTGTGGATGATGACTTCCATCAGAAATGCACACACAGCCACACAAGAACGCCATAATGAGGCACATGCAGAAACCAGAATAATCATAGAGTGCATGTTTGGGATGCTGAAATCACGGTTCCATTGCTTGGGCATATCTGGTGGAGCCTTGCAGTACTCTCCAGGAATGTGTGCCCACATCTTCATAGTATGTGCCACGCTGCACAATATGATCCTGCGGAAACAGCTGCAGCAGGGATAGAATGGTGAAGGCCCTCACAGCCCACCACCATTGCCAAGGGAGCTACAGGCACAGAGGGACTCAGACCATGAACAACCTGTGCTAGCCCAGTAGGCAGATGGAGGCATGCCCAGTATGCCCATGCCTTGGCAAAGAGGGAACGTATAGCACACACACTGGCAGTGTAGGCACTCATGGACTGACACCCTTCTCCACCTGCACACACAGCAAACATGGAGGGCACACACACACGACCACCTGTAAATTGTCATGTATAGGTGGTCTACTGTGTGCATCCTACATAGGTAGACCTCAACTATTGTACACACAACCGCCATTGGCACAAGGTAAGTCAATACCTGAGCAGTAAATTAAGCTATCAGCATGTGTCCATACTGTATGTACAGCTTCATAGATACATAGGTAGGTACATACCCAACTGCCAAGGCCACTCATAAGCATAGGCAAAATGTGTCTGCTGTCGCCACTCCATCGATTAATTAACAGTCCCTCTGTGGAACAGATCCAATTGCAGGATCCCTGGGGTATAGCCACTGTTCACCACCCACTCTGCAAGGATTACCTGGAGTGTTAGTGAGGAGCTTTGTATAATGTAATCAGGGATGTAGTTCCAAATAATGGGGAGTATCCCTGACAGGAATCTTCACAGATGTTTGCATGTTACATAGTATACTTTAAACACAGCTTGCATATATAGGTAGTTCTCCACACAATAATAAACATGTGGAACACACAACCACTGAAATGTGCATTAATTACCCTTGCACTACCAGTGCCTGCTTTGAGAGGTAAGATATCACTGCCAGGATTAGAACACGAAACCATGTACACATTCATCACAATAACATACCACTAAGCTACCTGAGATGTACCATCATGTACTGACAGGATAAAACACAAAAGGTAGGAATGTATTGAAATAGGACAAACCGGCATGTACCCAATGAAAGGTGTATGTTTTATATATATATATATATATATATATATATATATATATATATATATATATATAGATAGATATATATATATATATATATATATATATATATATATATATATATATATATATATATATTTATATTTATATATATTTTCTTTATATATATATATATATATATATATATATATATATATATATATATATATATATATATATACAAACTGTACAATAGAAGGAGGAAGCTACTACATGTCAGAGCAAAATCCCAAAAGGGAAGGCATCTCTGATCAGTATTAGCAAAAAACTACGGGCACTCATAAAATCGTCTAAGGCCAGCTTCGAGAGAAAAATTGCACAGGACACTAAGGATAATCACAAGGCTTTCTTTAGTTATGTTAGGAACCTGGGTGGAATTCCCAGATATGCTCAGAATTAGTCCAAAATGACAAAAAATACACCGAACCCACAGACATTGCCAACACCCTAGCTGACAGGTTCAGCGCAAACTTCTCCCACCAAAGGGCTAATATCTATCCCAGCAGAGTGCTGCCCCCCTGACATCTCAGATGCTCAGGTAAGAGCTGCCCTCTCCAAAGCAAGAAACACAGCATCAATGGGACCAGACGGTGTCCCGGCTGCCTACATGAACTCCAAGAAGAGCTAAACCCAAACCTAAAACTACTGTTCAATCTCAGCCTTACTACAGGATATGTACCCAAAGAGTGGCGTACAGCAACAGTGGTCCATCTCCACAAAGGTGGTGCTTCAACGGATCCTGGAAACTATCGCCCCATAAGCCTGACTAGCTTGGTCTGCAAAGCTATGGAAAGGGTCATCATGGACCTTATAAATAAAGATATTGGGGACCTACAGACACTGGATCCTACCCAGTTCGGCTTTGTTAAGGGCAGATCCTGCCTCTTAAACCTGGTCGATTTCTTTGAAACAGTCACCAAGGCCATTGACAAGGGGAAGGTGGCCCACACAGCCTACCTGGACCTCGCAAAAGCCTTCGATACAATACCCCACTCGGGCATTATAGATAAGCTCACCAGCTTAAATATAAACCCCTATGTCACTAGATGGGTTGCAAACTGGCTCAAGGACAGAACCCACATGGTTAGAATAGCTGGAGCCATGTCAGACTCCAAACCAGTTACAAGTGGAGTCCCACAAGGCTCAGTCTTGGGACCTCTCTTGTTCGGTATATATTTCTCAGAGGTACAGACCAACATGGAAGGACTGTGGCTGACCAAGTTCACAGATGACTGCAAACTGGGTGCCATAATAGACTCTCCAGCCGTCACAAGCATCCTCCAAAAGGGCCTCATAGAAACAGACAACTGGTGCCAGAGCCATGGCCTCAAGCTAAACGCCAAAAAGTGTATAGTCATCCCCTTTGACAAAAACAAAGTGCCCACAAATTACCACCTAGGTGGTAATCCATTAAGTACAGAAGAAGTAATTAGGGACCTGGGGACCCAAGTTGATAGCAATCTCTCATTTGACAACCACGAGGCCAAAGTGGTTAGAAAAGCATTTTATATAGCCCACCTAATCATGAAGGGATTCACATCTAGATCAGGGGAGGTCATCGTGCCTCTTTACTCATCCCTCATCAGGCCCATAATTGAGTACAATGCCCCTTTTGGGATGTACCTTACCAGACACCTGCAGCAACTGGAAAGACCCCAAAAGTACCTCACCAAGAGGATCAACAGGCTCAAACAGATGCCGTATGCTGCCCGGTTAAAGAAACTCCAGCTCTACTCAGTGGCATACCGCCTGCTCAGAGGCGATCTGTGCCTGACGTATAAAGCCATGTCCAACCCGGAATTAATGGACATGCTGCACCTCAGAAAATCCAAATCACATCGAGCTACGCGCTCGAGGGACTTAAACCTCAGCACTGAAATAAATAGAACATGCTGGAGGGACAGATTCATAACCCAGAGGCTCCCTTCACTCTGGAATAAAATCCCAGTCCAGGTTAGGCAGAGTCCCTCATTGACTCTTTTCAAGAGGAATCTTGATGAGTGGATGGGAGATCATAGGTTTACCCCTGGTATCACTTCTGTGCCACTGTTAGACAGAGGCACAGTATACTAACCTCGAAAAAGGGCATAGCAAAATTAATTTAAAATGGGTAGCGAAAGCCATACACACTCTGGCTAGGCTTATAAATGCCCTAGGGCAGATAGCCTAGTATGAACCTATGAACCTATGAACCTATATATATATATATATATATATATATATATATATATATATATATATATATAGAGAGAGAGAGAGAGATGTCGATATATGGGGATATGCATATATATGTAGATATATAGATAGGTTAACAACATCTACATAACCATGGAGGTGCATATAAATGGGATACCTACCACATACCAACTGCTTTACATACTGACGCGCTTAATCCCAAGGCTTAAGGTCCGAAAGAACACAGTACCGAAACACCAGATGCGCGAGGTGTAAAATCACGATGTTAAGGGACAGTTAGTCAGTGCTTCTGGTGTTGCGGTTCAGATAGGTTACTGTGTGTAAGTGTGTTTCTTAGGGCTGTAGTGTGTATAAGTGTGTGTTCTGTGTGTGGTGTGTGTTCTTCGGGGACTGTAATGTGTGGGTGTGAGTTAGCTTTGTGCATCTGTTTGCGTGACCTAGGAGGTAGAATATTAAAGTAGGGGGTGCAGACACCTACATGGGGGATGTAGGGGGGCTTGGTCACCTGCTCATATGTAGTGTAGGATGGTTTGTTTGGATGTGTTGGGTAGCAGTGTGTCTGTGTGTGCATGTGTGTGGTCCATGTTCGTGTTACTTTCTCGAATTTCTGTCACTGTCGGTAATGTGGGGTATGGGAGTCTGGTCCCGGTACTGTGTGCATCGGAACTCTGTCGTTTCGGGATTCCATAGGTATCCCGTATACAGTGGTAGAAGTCTTCATATATGTGCATAACATAGGCCATAGCAATCACACATTCTGCCACTACCAACCTTTATGAACAAAGGATATGGAGAGTATATGCCTATACACTATTACAAATATGTGCTATGGACATGAGCCAATGATAGTGTTACCACCTGTCCCACTTTGCAAGGGACACTCCCTCTTTGGGCGGTTGTGTCCTGACCAAATATATTAAATGTGGCAAATGTCCTGGGATTGTAGGACATAATTATGTGCCATATGTACTGTAATAGTTGCATACAATAATTATTTCTGTATCTAAAATACCTACATGTTACAAGAAACAGGATACGCAACTAAACTGTTACAAGAATAAGCTTATATTTAGGCAAGAAAGGAAAGTTCTATCCCTTGTACTGACTGTGGGTTTGTATTAGCCTGTAAATTCTGATGTGTGTCTCGAAAATGTCCCACTATGGCTATATGAAAAGGTGGCAACCCTAGGCAAAGAGGGTCAGTCACCAACACAACTACTGCATATACCTATGACAGAAATACACAGCTTTCATGTAGCAATACTTTATTACATTCAAATGTATTACCGAAGGGATTCAAGGACTAACATCACCTGCATGCTATACAGGAACCACAAAACAGTGCCTTAATGAATCAGCCTGCAATTACCATTGTTTTAGTCCACAAAAGGATAGGTGTGCAAATAGGGAAGGAACCCTCACGCACATATCGATTATGTATAAAAGCAGTTCCTACACACATGCATCTGCTATGCACACCCACCAACATCACCCCCACACCCAAACATATTACAATACAAACTGTAATAACATCACATATCATTCACTCACTGTACGACATCTGCAGAAGCCTTAACATACCTTGTCAGAGACACACTAACATTGCCCTATGTGAAATAGCTGCTGTTATACAATGGAACAGCTGCTGATGTTACAGGATTTGTTTGCACTAATCCCTTTTCAGAGGGTTGTGTGTACACTGGGATGTGTTATTAATTACTGAGTAACAGCACAGCATGCTACACTTGTACACCAAATCAAGGATGTTTGGTGAGCACACTGTAAACCACATAACAGTTCATGCATAGCCATACAGCCTTGAGCTGCCCAAACATCCTTGCCAGACTGAAACATCTGCAGAAGTATCAGGTACAAACAAACCCTGCATTAGTAACTATGTTCTGAAATATAACAGCTGTACTCACATGTAGAACAAAATTGTCTAGCCATTACAAACAGTCCACAGGAGTCATGAAGCTAATATATCTCTGTGTGTCTCCATATAGCTGTTGAAATATATCACAAACACATCCAGGCCATCTTCCTCGAAAGTATGGCAAACGAACAACGCCCAAAAGCAGTACTCAGTTATACACCACTGTTGCCATGGTATCGGCTAATGGAGTAGCTGCACAGCTGATGTGTATCTAATTAACTACTTTGGAACAGCAATTGGTATACAGGATCCCACATGTTACCAATATGTAACTAGAAAAGGATGTATCACACATTCAAACCATCCGTATATACCAGCGGAACGTTACAAAGAACATTGAAACACAAACTGAAAAGGATTGACTCAACAGTTAACGACACCTCGGGTTACTAATAAGGTATGTAGAACAGTCATTATGTCTGTGTATGTAGTACCTTTCTGTAGTACTTAAAGTGCACGCAATCCATATAGTGAAAACAGTTATCTTGTAGTGATGTATTGTTAAGCATAGTAACGCTTGTAGTATTTGTGTGTACTGCTGTAGGTCACAAGGCAAACACCACATACACCACAAGGGATGCTATATAAGGGCTTTGAACAGAAATACTCCTCACCAGCCACTGTCAGTGGCAGGGCTGGTCCAACAAATATGTGCTATAACATGGGATAGTATATGTTGATATATTGTAACTGTAGCCATATGTATGGGTGTATTACTGAGAATAACATGTCGAAGGTTGGGCCACTGCAATTATAATTTGCATTGTGGGATATTGTACCAATAACTGTGTAATGTACAGTATTATAGGCAGGTATGTATTACAAGCTTCATAGCATTACTGTAATGTTAGGCAAACATTAGTTATGTCTATTGACATTTACAATACACAATAACAGGATACATATGTCTTTTAGTCACCCGACAGTTTATCAGCATGATAGCAAAGTAAAATGGAAGAGCTAGTTAACTATCCATGCACATAAGACATGTAATATGTGCAAAGGTAGGTACTAGGCTGTCTTTCCAAGGGTATTTATAAGCCTAGCTAGAGTGTGTTGGCTTTCGCCACCCCATAGGTTGGTTCCCTGTGCCTCTGAATGGCAGAGCCATTAGTTCCCTGTGCCTCAGTCCAGCAGAGCCACTGCAGTGATCCCCGGGGTACATGTCTGTCTCCCATCCACATGTCAAGGTTTCCCTTGAAGAGTGCTAGTGAGGGGTCCTGCCTGATGTACATTGGAATCATGTTCCAAAGCATGGGGAGTGTCCGGGTCAGGAATCTATCCGTCCAGCACATCCTAGTCATTGTTGTGGTTAGGTGTATATACCTAGAGCATGTGGCTCTCAGGGGCCTCTGTTTAGGTGGAGCATATCCAGCAATACAGGGTTGGACATGGGCCTTGTATGTCATGCAGAGATCACCTGTGAGCATGCGGTATGCAGTGGAGTACAGCTGGAATTTCTTAGGTTGGGCTGCACAGGTCATCTGTTTGAGGTCAGTAATCCTCTTGGTGTGGTACTGCTGTGGTCTTCCAAGCTGTTGCAGTTGTCTTGTAAGGTATATCCCAAATGGGGTGTTGTATCCTTTAATGGGTCTAATAAGTCATGAGTAGAGAGCCACAATGGCCTCCTTTGATCTGGATGCGAACCCATTAGAGATTGGGGGGGGCATATAGAAGGATATTCTAACTTACCTTGTGATTATGGGTATCGAAGGAGAGATTGCTATCTACTGGGGTTTCCAGATCCCTTATTACCTTTTCTGTATGTAGGGGACTAGCACCTATGTGGTAGTCCGTGGGTAATTAGTTATATCCAAAGGGGATGACTATGCACTTTTATGCATTCAGCTTGACGCCATGATATTAACACCAGGTATCCATCTCAGTGCAACCCTTCCAGAAGGTGTCTGTAACAGCTGGGGAAACAATTATGTCCCCTAGTTTTCAGTCGTCTGCAAACCTTTTCAGCCAAAGCCCTCCTGTGCTTGTCTGTACATTAGAGAAGTATATACCGAACATGAGGGGTCCTAGGACTGAGCCCTGGGGGACGCCACTTGTAACCGGTATACATTTAGACCTAGGGTATGCAACTCCCACTGTGTGGGTTCTGTCCGTGAGACATTTTGCAAACCATCACATGACATAGGGGTTAATGTTCAGGCAGATGGTTATGTTGATAATACCAGAAGGAGGAATGGTGTTGAAAGCCTATGAGAGATCTAGGTAGGCTGTGTGGACCTCCTTACCCTCATCTAATGCCTTGGTAACTGTCTCTAAGAAGTCCACCAGGTTTAGGAGGCATGGTCTGCCCTTAACAATGCCAAACTGGGAGGGGTCAAATGTTTGGAGGTACCCAATGTCTCTGTAACTGAGATCCATGATGTGTACCATAGCCTTGCAGACCAGGCTAGTCAGGCCTATAGGGAAATAGGTCCCATGGTCCATTGTGGCGCCACCTTTGTGGAGTAGGATAACTGTTGCTGTGCACCATTCAGCCCGATGTGAGGCTATTATTGAGCATGGTGCATAGGTTGGTAGACAGTACGCTCTGAAGTTCGTGTAAAACGCGGCCTGGGATGTTGTCTGGTCCCATGGATGCTGTGATATTGGCTTTAGAGTGTGCAGCTTTGAGAAGGTGGGGGGGGTAGCAGTGAACCTATCTGCCAGGATGTTGCCAATATCAGTTGGTTCTGTAATTTTCGTGCCTTTGTGTTGTAACTCAGAGCAGATCTGATTGCTGACACTGGGATATGTGACATAGCTATAGAATGCTTTGTGGTTGTTGTTGGAATTAGTGGCATTTAAGTTTTCGTAGCTAGCTTTGGAGGATCTTACAAGGGATCTCACCTTCTTACTGAGGCTGGCCAGGGAGCTCCTCCATGCATGGGATTGTACTCTCATTTGCAACAGTGTCTTCCTCCTGTAGTACAGTTTGTTTATGGCAGGGGATCACCAGATTGGTTTCCTTAATTAGGAGTATAGTGTTGTGGTTCTGTTTGGGATAGCACAAGCCATGCACTCGTATAAGTGCTTATAGAGTGCATTTGTGTAGGATTCAGCAGTTGTAACAGTATTGTCCATCTGCATGGGTGTCATGACGTTCACCAAGTCTGTCTTAAGAAGCATGTAGTTGGCTTTGTAGACATATTATACTGTGGTTCCCTTAATGGGAGGTGGGGGTGGGATGTGGATATCAATGGTGTTCAACTCATAGTCAGATCAGACCAACGAGGAGTTGACTTCACGTGTGGAGCACCGGTCACTCATGTTGGTAATGCCTAAGTCTAGGATATTGTTGCCCCTGGTGGGTGTGTGGATTTGTTGATTCAGGGCATTGGTGTTTATGAATTCCAGAAAGCGTTGAGCTAATGTGTTGGTACACGAGTAGTTTTCCCAGTTAATGGTGGGGTAGATTCAGTGAGACTATGTGATTAGTGTGGTGTGGTGCGAATGTTTACCTTCTCCACATGACTGTCAGGGTCAGGATTGGTTGGAGAGAGCTTTACCTCCAGTTTGGCTAGATGAGTGCATCTCTCACAGGTTGTCGTGTTGGGTGGTAGGTGGAGAGGCTTGTCTGTGTACATGAGGCAATGTGTACATTGCCTCAAGATGTCCAGATTCATCAGATAGACAGGTGAGAACACTGGCAGTTGACTCTTGGACATGCCTGAATATAGAACTACTTTCACCTAGATAAGTGAGGAAAATGAGTACAAGAGCTATTTTACTCTAAGCAAGTGAGAAAAGTATGTACAAAACCTGTTTACCCTTACCTCTAGGTAATGAGGAAGATTGAGTGCTATAGTAATTATTAGCTTACATAGTGCTTACAAGTTCTGAACAAGTGCTGAGCATGAATAAGCAATCCAGATAGGGTCTTGGATAACATAAACACATGGCCCCCTTCCCCCAACAGGTACACAAGCATATATCCATGTACACCACAGGGCCCCTGTACCCACAACTATGCAGGTACAAGCTGCACTCATGCTGCATGAGACCTGTCCACATCACAGGTTGTATCATACACAGATGGCAAAACAAGATGCTCTCCACTTACACATCATGTAAAACATAGCTCCATGTCAGGTTGTGTACACACTGAATGCTGCACACCAACAGGTATCACAACCCACAAAGGGGGAGACACCACTGATAATGGGAAGTACTGCACTACTACCCTGCTGAGTCTGGTCTGGAAGGCCATGAACCTTGATCAAATAACTTGATGTCAGCAGTACAGATGTAGATGACAGTAAGGTTGATGTCACACTGCATATCATAACCTTGCCAGGTCATAGGACATCATCACCCATACTGTGTACCACCTACACTCAGTATACTAGATGTACATTCCTATGTCACAGGAGTGTTTTGCAACAGGACTGCTGGCAGAACCAACACTACAGAAGGTGTCTGAATAATACATGCTCATCACACCAGTGGCAGCTACAGTATGTCAGGGTTAATGAATTTTATTCTCCCTCATTGTAGTCCATACCTCACAGACAAACAGAAGGCATCTGCCTATTGAAGTATGTGAATGACTATGATCTAGGAGCAATAGCTGACTCAGGAGTGTTGTGGACAACATACAGAAGGGGCTTTGTGGGTGAGGTGTGTGTGTGACATATGGCCACAATCTGACAGCTACATATAGCATTGTCACCCCTATGTTAATAACCCTATACCCATGAACTACCACCTAGGCAGCGGTCAACATAATGGACACTTGTGTGTAAGGGATGCAGCTGGGCAGTTGTCTTTCCTGTGATAGCTACGTCACCACACCTGTCAGGTAGTCATATGTGGCAACCCTAATAATGATAGGGTATCATCCATGAATTTAGAGATCATTGTTCAGCCATACACAACACTCAAGTGACCCATATCAGATCAGATATTTCCTTTAAGGGGTATTGGCCACGTGCAGATGGCCTACACCAGCCTTCCCATTCCCCATCTCCACTATGTAGCATGATGCATACTCTGAATGGATGTTGGACATGATACACATACTCATCCTGATCTCTAACAAATATTTCATGGACATCCACCTTCCACATGCTGGACAGATCCTTGTCACTTTACATAGTCCTGCCATACTATGCATTCCTGTCTGTCAAAGCTGCACATCGCTCTCCTCTCAGACATGGTGTGATGACTGCATGGTAAATGTATCATTAACCCTGTGGATCAGTAATGTGGCACCACTCCACCTGGCCCCACAGACCCACCTGTCAGCAACTGCCAGATAACCTTTCATCCTAGATTCATGCATGGCCCATGGCATATAGCCCACTAGTTGACTTTGACTGTACATGCTATAGGTGATATCCATCCCCGCAAATACCATCTGGCTAGCCAGTGTCCCATGTGTATCACATGTGCAACACAGGTGATACATGGTAGGATGTTGAATTGCTGTACAGTGTCGTGTAGATGTATATGGCAGAACACATACATGTAAAACCTTATGTGAGCAAGTCTGCAGGGTCACAGATCATGTCTGTTAAGGCAGTGTAAGTCCTTATATGTAACATATACACAGCATCAAGGTCGACTGCATTAATGTGGACACATCCAGCCATGTGCTGATAGGTAGGAACACCAGTACAGGCAATCAGACATGCCCACATCAAGACAGCATCCACATGGAGTATGAGCAATGTAATCAGGTGACACACACACATATATGGTGATAATATCCACTCAGCATTGAGTGTCACATGTGTGTGTGTCACAAACACGTCAGTGTCCTGTAGGTTTGCAAATACAACTATTTAAACTTAATAAATGTGATACACATGTATGT